>NW_020210520.1:1426183-1682682 GCF_003070985.1 Temnothorax curvispinosus | reverse complement strand
CTCTCTCTCTCTCTCTCTCTCTCTCTCTCTCTCTCTCTCTCTCTCTCGAATGTGCAGCTCTAGGAAAAATTATTCGCGATGGTATGCACTGTTCGCGCGCATTTCCGAACGAGGAAATCGCGCTAGGTCGAGATCAAAAACCGGACTCTACCCAGTTCGCCGTCTTTATGCTATACGGGCTTTGAAGCTCAAACACTGGAAAGTGACACGGCTGTGCATTAGTACAGTGGGACAACATATAAAAGGCATTACGTAATCGCAATTACTTTTGTGGAGAACGCAGAAATTGTTCACTTCAATAATATTCCTGAATACCACGTAGATAGGTACCTACTTTATTAAAAAATCCAACACTTGATTTTATATTACACAGAATATTTGATTATTGAAAGTGATAAAGAGAATTTTTATACGGCGTAATAAAGATATTCGATTTAATAAGACACTCCTCAGTTTGAACGGTAAAAGAAAAAAAAAAGATTTCACTCAAGACTGATTTCATTCAATGTTTTGTGTGTGACTATGTACGAAGACACGAATCACATAAAGGATCCACATGCCTTTTCAACGAAGCTGCTCGACGTGCGGAGATCAAAAACACTGTTTCGAGCTCTCGAGGCTTTTCAACCTCGAGCTTTCGAGCTTAACTACCCTGTGCATCACTATGCGCACTTCACCGTCACGTATTGCAAAAATCATAAAGACCGGAAACAACTCGTTTTCCGATAACATTAAAACTTGAACTGTAACTTTTAAGTACGCCAATATAATTTAATACGCCAGTTTGATTAAAATTAATTTGTCGTATGCGACACAAAAATTGTTCTGTCACAACAGCTTTTTTTCCCAATAATCTAATCTCTATCCATTACTTCCAAATATTGATATCATGTCTATATTTTAAGTTATTATAAAAAGAAATATCATGTCATGACAAGTCTTGTTGTCATAATAATTATAATGGTTGAAATCTCGTTTGTAATGCTTTCTGTATCAGTCAGATTACGACAGAGTCGCACAAATTTTCAACGCACTCGAAAATGCACAAGTACCTGGACACATTTTGCGTTATTTCTTCATAAAAGTAATTCTTCAAAGGTGGCCCCGTGTAAACATATTTCGTGAGCAAGGCGAAATGACGTTGAATGGTGCGGCGTCCGCCTACACCCTGCTATTTTATCATGTTGCGTGCTACTCACTTATGAATCTTCCGTAGGCGCGAGACTGCACCACCCGAGTACTCGCCAAATGTAAACGGGTATTAGTCGTCGAGTCGCGTAACACCTGTCTAGATGCGCCCAAAATCATTCCTACGTTTATCGTTCAATCGTCTCGCTGTGTTCGGCGAACCAGAAATGATCGGAACAAACGTGCTCGTTCCTGCGTAACTCCGTAAAGATACTTGGTTGCGGTTTGCGTCGGAAGTACAGCACGTGGTTTATTGAGGCAACGTGAAAAAAATAAATAAGAAAACGTGAGAACTGTAAAAATAAAAATTGCAAGGCGCACCATGCCACCGCGTGATCTCTTTGATCCTTTTCGTTGAGGAAAGCGTGGAGAAATAAATCTAAATTTGATCTCCTCGACTTCAACTTCAAGATTAATTTTCTCCGAAGTTATTGAAAATAAAAAAGAAACGAATTAAATTACAGCCGGAGTTTTAACTCCGATCGCTCTTCACCCGCTGTATATACGTATACATTGATGTGTGTCAATGTATATGCGTCTTTTTCTCAGCTACGAAGACGCCTCTTTGTTCCTTGAAAGCATGTGGCTATAGGATTCGCGTCTCTTTCTATGTATGTCACCGAGCGCTTTGATATGCTGCGAGGGTAAACAGCGGCGGCTTCGTCTGGCAGCTTTAGTGTTCCGCGCGTAGTGAGTGAGTTTCGAGGGTTGAAATATTTTATTTATCGCCCGCGCGAGAGAAGATCTGTAATCTAACTTTATACCAACTCAAATGCCTAATACAGCGCGTAACTTAACTTTAACCCGTGGCTTAGTTACCAAGGCATCTAGCACTAAAGCTTTAAAAATGATTAAAAATGAGCTAATTATGGTGGAAGGAAAACTATTTCACTTTCCAACGAAAATCATCACTTTATTCGCACGAAATGCGTTTATCTCCTTTATAATGTAAAAACGTAATTCACTCAGAACGTCTATTCCGAGTAACTCACGGATATATTCGTGAAATCAGATTGACTCAAAGGGAAATCTTTTGTCCATTTTTTTACGCTTACTGGGCCTCATGTGACATTATTTTTAACATATTCCGTTTATTATATTTAAGCATTGCAAAAAGAGGAACAGGAAAATGTAAAAATGGAGAAATTGAAATGTATTTGAAGGTAAATCTCTAAAATTACGGTCCAATCTCGCGTTGAAACAAGTGAAAATAGAAGTTCTTTTTCAACGAAGAGCTTTCCATTTTTCATCATATTTTTATACAAACGCGTTCTAAAAATTACAATGCGCTTTTATTCGCGCGGATTAATTTCGTAGCTTGATTTTCAATACTTCTCTCTCAAGACACTCGGCGCTCCGTCACGTCGTCGTGGCGGCGGATTTCCCATGCTGTGCCTTTTCGCATCGTTCGCGCACACGGGGGCATCAGTGGAGAGGAAGAGGAAAAGGGAGAAAGAGGGAATAGGCCACCGAGACACATTAATGAGTTTTTCGAGGGACGTGCCGGGCGCAGAGACGATCGACAAGAGGCGGGAATTAGAGGTGCGAGAAAGCCACGAGGTAGGGTCGTTTGGCAACAAAGAAGGAAAGAAGCGAAAAGTCAGAATGAGAGAGAGAGGGGGGGAGGAAGAAGGAAGAGAGAGAAGAAGACGGCCAAATCGAGGGAAACCGGGGAAGGGGCCGCTTGAGATCGATTCCCCAGTTTTAAATTTAAATAAATGCCAGCTCGCGTAGCCGATAAGGCCTTACCTCGCAATAGACGCGCGCAAACCCCTCTCGTTTTAGTGGCAATCTTTCTTTCCACCGCCGCTACGTACCGGTCGACTTGTTTGACAGAGACCTGAGAACATCCCTTCCCATCCCCCTTCCCCGGTAAGATCAATATTATCAGAAAATCCGATTGTCATTACTTGCATCTGTTAATACTTGCACCTGCTGAAGATTTTCGAAACGTTTCACGCCGTACCCGATAAACGCGATTTGATTTAGCGGCAGAAATATCGAAGGCAAATATCGTTCGACGTCACTTTATTTTCGAAAGATAGCCGCTTGATATATTACTTCAGAATGTAGCGTTTAGAAAAATAATCTTGATATCTAATTTCATAATAATTAATATTTTGAGAAAGAAAGAGAGACAGAGAGAGAAAGGGAGAGGGAGAGAGAGAGAGAAAACACGCGTATGTATGGTAATTACCTAACATTGTATTTATATACGGTGTACCTATATTGAGCTGACTGAGACGCGAAACTAAAAAGCAGAAATGATAGAAATGACGATCTGTTGCAAAGTAACAATTAATTTTAAATTTATCGATAGATTCGCGAGGGTTATGAAATCGCATTTTCGTCGGTCGGAAAAGCGGATGATTTCCGGGCTTTACTCGGATAAACCGAAATCAATGGATTCAAATGCCGATCTGTAATATCGGCGCCCACGTGGCGTACGCTCCAAGCAGAATTCCAATTTCCTCGGGCGTCGGACAATTAAATTACAATCGGCAAACACGATAAGCACGATCGTTCCGATCAGAATGGATGTTGCGGGGTAGCATCGTTTAAATCAAAATGTCCGACTTTTTTTCGGAAAAAAAGGGGACAAATAAAAACACTGTCCATACCGTTCGTCGATGTAGATCAATACTCCTCGTGTTGTAGAAATTAAATCTTGTTTCATCGGAGATACCGCGCTCGTTAATAGTTTCATGCATAAATAATTCTATAATTGCCACTGTAACACTACAGAAGTTGTGCTTTCTTTTTTGCGTTAAAAGAATCGTAAATATTTAACAAATTTTCTGAATAAATTCTTTTCCCAATACTGGATGTCTCGTTAAAAATCGTTTAGTGAAGAGTGCGAAAGAGCGATAAAAACACATTTCGAAAGACAATTTTCTAAAACCAACATTTAGTTATTTGCGAGCGTACATTCATCTCTTGCACGTAATCGAAACAAACAGTATCTTCGCCTAGTCTCTCTACTATTCGGGTTAGAAGAGCGTAACGTAATGCGACAAAGAGACGCGGAGTTAATGATCGTATTTGCTTCAATTTGCCGCTACTTTTTGTACAACAAATTTATCTTCCAAGTAAAACTTGTTTTCATTTTCACCCTCCCTTCTCATTAGCGTAATACATACTTTTTTTAAAAAAACATATTCACTTAGATTACGATGAGAAAAAGATAAAGAAATCTGACGCGCGCGTAGAACGAAAAAAAAAACGAACAAAGTTTTTCGCGATTGTACGTAACAATTACCAGCAATTGTCCCCTGGTTTAACAGTGGGGCGCGCCCCTATTTCCCATCAAGATTTTTAACAGCGGCAATAGCGACGGCCACCTTGACGTAATTCCGTTTCCGAGTTTGCAGGTGGCTTAATTTTTGCCGTAACACGTCTGTCGTTGCGCGCGCTCCGCTCCGGTGCGTCCCGCGGAGATACGGCACGGATTTTTCTCGTTGCTGATTTTAATAACAGATTGCTACTGGAGGCAAGGGAGGGAAACGCAGGGATGTTAGCGCCGGAACCCGAGGGACAAGGAGAGGAAGGTAAAAGAGAGAGAAGGATCGCGAGCCTGAGTCACTGCTTATACGTGACTACGGCGACGACGACGACGGCGGCGGCGGCGTCGTCGCCGCCGCCACCACCTTCGCTACCCCCTTTTACCACCTCGATATAACCCCCCCCCCGTCCCCCGTGCCGCATTCTCTGCAATGTTTCGCCGTTATATACATTCTCTGCAAATGCGATACCTATACTCACCTACACGAACGGCGGACACGTTCGAATAAATTAAAACGATTCTTTCCGTGACCTGCAACCTCATTTCGTCTTTCGCCGTCTGACGGGGGGCATCTTCGGCGACGCCGACGGTAAGAACAATAAATAAAATTAGCACGACCCGTGACGGATTGCACCTGTGCTTCTGTACTACGTGTACTTGCGTGTGAATAGTTTATCGCGTCCCGTTTATTGCAAATAGATCGGGCCATTTATCGCGCTGATAGCTTCGCGAACGAAATGTATTGTGATAAACGACAATTGTCTTTTTTCGTAAGGAATGTATATATAAATATACAAAAGCATAAATATTAATAAAAATATATATCATAAATATATATGTCATATATATAATATTATATAATATCTATATGTAACGGTAACAATTCGGGAACACAGCAAAATAGATTATTTGTTTGCACGAACTGTTGTTATTGCAATGCTGAATCCATTTCTGAAGCACGTTTCACATATTAAAAAAGTTACGCTGTGTACAATAAAAGTGAATACTGCATAGTTGCGCTTTGCATCTCTAATTAGTAAACTCAAAAAATTAAATAATTTGAATGAAAATAACGTAAAGCTAAATATAACCGAAAATTAAGTTTTTAAAACATTATCTCGATTTAATTGCGTTTGCACTGAAAATTTTTTGGCACACAAGCAAACTCAATTAGAGTTATTTGGTACGTTGTGACCAAATTTAAAAAAAAATCAAAGGTTGAACGTTTCTGGAACTTTATTCAAAAATTCTAGTTTACACACTCGCGTTTCTTAATGGAAATTTATGCAGAACGCGCTACACGTAATTTCAGCTTTCTCCCCTTCATCAACAAGTCCGTCTGTCCGAGTCGGAAATGGTGACTTTATCATCCTAAATTCGCGCTAACTAATGAGAGACGAAAATTATATTCTTTAGTAGGACGTTGTTTTGCCGGAAATAATCTTTGACGAGACCACGCATATCGTTTCGCATACTCAAAAATTAAAGAACATACGTAAAAGTAAGCATTCCGCGTTAGTATAATATTTGTCATAAAGGATTAGTTAAAATCGTCAGAAATGCTGAAAAACTGCACGACACGAAATATTTTCCCAGTGAACGGTAAAAATGCGAAGATTAAAAAGTCAAAATTTTTTAATTAGAGTTATTGTTGGTATAAAAATCAAATACGTCGACGGTACATACGCGGTATATTTGCGAACGTGTCATAATTTTGCAAGTTTACAAGTATAATGCGCGTGGATAAAATATCTAAATATAAAGCACATATATGTCCTCAAATATCAATACTTGCAGAATATTAATAATGGTACCAACAATACAATGTTTGCTTTTCTGTTAACTGTATTAATGGATGCAACAAGGGAGTTCAATTGTGTTTGCTGAAATTACATTCGCCGGCAAACAAATGCGATATACTGCGATCGCATTGGCGTTTCACGTATTCGAGGGTGAAAATATTTCGCGAGACGTTTGCAGACGTGGCGACAATATGTTTAACGATAGCTTTATAATTATCATATTAAAATATTGTCACGTTGTGTACGTCACGTTGCCGACGCACGAAGTTACGAGGGATGAAACAGCGGCAACATCAGGCGGGGCGAGATGAAAAGCGTATACAACAGTTTTTCAGACCGTAAACTTGTAATGTCATCAGACCAAGGATCGCTGGTAGATGGTTGTAATCTGTCTGACCATTTAATTAATCTCTGCTTGAACACGTAAAAACGCGCCAAGTGTTACCGCCGGCCTCCCAGCTGCAGCACTTGCGTTCTTCCCATCTAAAAATGTGTCACCACGGCATCGTCTAGTAATCATCGCAAAGGCGCTATCGATTTCTACATACTAGCATATAAATCGTAATACACATATATGTGTATGTGCCGTTTGAAATATTCTCACACTAAAACAGTCCTATCGGAATTTATATCTCTCGGTAATATCTTGTATATTGATTATAAAATGAAAAAAGAACTATACACCTATTTTTTAAAAAGAAGATAATTTCATATGGCAAATGAAACGTAAAAATTCACTTTGCAAAATATTAACCTCGCATATACGCGATCGATTCCTCGTTACTATTGAAATTCGTGCTGATATTGACCATTGGAATATTCTGCCGTGATACGCAAACAAGTTATAATATGAAATGGCCACGGGTCAGTGAAAGAGCCAATATTAAAAGTGTTTCTTTTGAATGAATGAGAACGATTGAAACAAGAAATTGGACAAAACTGTAAATCGCTCGATGGAAACTATACATTATATCTCACAATAAATACTATATATGTGTGACATTTTACAGCATATTTTCAGATCCTGCAAATATTAGCTACTAATCTTCGACGCCGACTGTTTGAACAAATCTATTTAAAAGCAAAAGCGTAATGAGATATTAATCATTCTCATATGCAAGTATTCTGTAGTAAACAACGTGATCACTGTATTAATGATGCAAATTGACTGTTACTCTCACTTCTCCTGACTGTTTATAGAACTGTTGGCATCAATAAAGAAGGTAATCTTACAAAACTTTTGTTTTTAACATTCTACAACATCCTAATTGCGTCAGAGTTCCAGTATTTAATTTATATAAATTTATTTACATTGTCATTACGACTAACGTTTTGCAAAAAATACAACGGGTCTGGAAGCGAACATTCGCAAAGTGTACGTATTGTGATGGAACAGCGGTTTCTACCAATTTCTTACATAATTTCTCATCGACGACGATGAGTTATACACAATCGTAGACAAAACTATTGCATTACTTGATCGTAATTTGACTTCAAAAGAGCCCAAGGTAATGCTCGTTGACAAAAGGCTTTGCTGGTTACATGGTCACAAATAGAATTAAAGGACACTTAAAAGGATAATCCGTAGCATATCCGCGTCGTGAACCGCGGCAAATACATCTGCCTCTTTCTTCATCGCTCTCTCGAGCAACATCTCAACCGAATCATAATTACGACGTATCTCTTTCTGACGCTGCTGAATTAATTAGTTTTAGTTTAATTATATGGATAATCATCATTCCGTTTTCCCGTCTGTTCCCGCAAGATCTCCCGTGTGCAGCTCCGGATTGGCTTAGATCTTACGTGAAAACTCGAGGGAGCCGTCTTAAGAATACGAAGATTATGTTTTGCATAAGCTCCGACAAACTTCCGCTCTCATCACTCTACACTATCTCTTTGTAGTCGACGTAAAAGGCGGATGCAATTTTACTTTACGGATAATTAATAATTAAATATCGCGAAGCTTTCAAAGGTAGCGCAATACGGCACGGGATTGTAATCGTCCTTTCTTCATTGAGTATCACGTAATGCGCGTGTTTTATTTTCTTCTTATACTTGTCTTCAGGAACGAGTTAAAAAATTAAAATGTGTATCATGGACGTCTTGATAATCTTTGCATTCTGTAATCGATCCAGATTTCTATATGATCTTTATGCGGATACGAGCAAAAACCTGCAAACGCGAAAGAGACGCATAAAGAGCGATCCACTTTGAAACATGCATCAACAAATACATGAACGGACCTACAACGGATACGAAAACGGAAGCAAAACGAGTATCGTTTGGTGAGGGAAACCATGTCATAGAGGAGCTATGAGGAAGAGAGGCACGTGCCCGGTATTTAGGAGACGCAGTAACGTAACAATAGGCAAGTACAAGGGTGGAAACGGTAATGGTGTGTCGCGGTTCGCCCGAGCTTACTTTTATGTCTCACTAGGGAACCACCGCCGTCTCTTTCTCTTCTCTTTCCCTCTGTATCGTCCCCCTTGACACGCGCACTCACACATGATCGTGACTTTCAACGCCCCTTTGGCTGCCTTTCTACCGTTACCGTCTCTCTTTCTGTCTCTGTCTTTATCTCTTTCTCCCTCTCTCGCTTTCGTTCACTTGTACGCTTATTTTAGCGCAGCGGGAAGCAGCCTAGAGGCAAGGGAAAGAGAGGGAGAGTGAGAGAGTGAGTGAGAAAGAGGTGAGGAACTCGGTAAAGCCCGCTTTGTCGTCGGTTTCCTTTCTATGTTATTAAATTGTATGTGTTGAACCCCTTTCTCCAAGCAGCGTATTGTACCGACGTAGTGCAATGCCGCAGTTGCCACTTAGAAGCTACCTCACAGCTGCAGCAGTCTATAACTTATTTGTCGGCAGGTACCTTTACTCTCGCGAGAAATCTGGTTGCCCGAAAATCTGGTTATGCGATCCCTTTCAAATCTTTTCTTTCTACTTTCTTTTTTTTTCGTGTCAATATCATGTGATTTTTAAACGAAGATGCATCTATTATTCGGATATATGACAAAACCTTTTAAGACCAACTTTTTTAACCAAATCAATGCTCAACGATTATCGTAATAACCTTTAAAAAATTAGACAAAAAGAAAATATTTTCGTGAATTTATAAAAGATGAATTTTAGCAGAATTCGCCAAAGAAGACGCTATAGAAAAGATTGATAGAATAATGCCGATACATTGTGATTATATTGTTTATAATAACTATAATTTTTCTCCGAATGATGTAAGAATGGCGCGTTAATCTTTGATAGATTATCGCAATTTGATAAGCATAGAATGTACTTACAATCGACCGACACTTTGATCTGCTTGCTAACCGATGGTGGTATACCGTTGCTAGCGATGCATAAATACGCGCCCATGTCCAATCTCGAAATCCGCGCCATTTCCAGCGTTTCGCCCTCCCATTCTGCCACTGAAATTGTAACCGTTCAACATTCATTACTTGTCAATCGACTGTAGTTAATTATTTCTTATTCTCATGCACGGTATATATTTTCAATTCCTTTAAATTTTTAAGAGAAGATTAATGTATGTATGACCGTTTTGTCTATCAACACAAAGTTTCGCCATCAAATTATATCGGACTTACCAGATAAAGTTTTGTTGATCGAGATCTTGGAACCGTCGTCTCGCTTCCAACGAATGTTAGGTGTTGGACTTCCGGTCGCTTTGCAGGTAAGACTTACATTGGCGCCCTCGCGAACGATCGCATCCGATGAACTCTGCGAATCGTCAATATTCGGCGGCACTATAACAACAAACATTAACAGTTTCAGTTAGTTACAAACAGTACAAAATTTATAGACAGAATAGGAAATGAAAGTAAGACACATAGGCAAGGCGCAGTATAAATAATGCAATTGCGTGAAATAATTTAAAGTGCCATTATCCGTTAAAAATTATACGGCGAATAGTAAGTAGAAATGCCATTTTTTATGTAATACGTATATATATATATATATGTATATAGAGACCCATACATATATGTATTACAATATACACATAGATACATACACTTGTTCAATAAATTCGTCGCTCTCTCTCTCTCTCTCTCTCTCTCTCTCTCTCTCTCTCTCTCTCTCTCTCTCTTTCTCCCCCTCTCTGTTTGCATATAATATAAATATATTACAGAAACGCGCTTTTTTATTGCATAAAGAGATAAAATGTATAAATCAAAGTCACAGTACAGTGATCGATTATTGATAACTCTTTAATTGTACCATGACAGCAATATCATTGCACATTTCACATTTGTGTATATTGACCACGTCGTCACTGCTCTTGAATTAAACGGCTAACCACGTGTGTGTGTGCATGCGCGAGAGGCGTATAATTCAATTATAATGTCGTCGTGGTAACGAATAATATTAGTATATGGACATACGTCGTCTGCAACGTCGACGTTGATCAACCTGGAAATGCAAGTAGCTAGGATTGGTTGACATGTTTAAATGGACAAATATCGCGTTGCTTATATGCAAATATGACGCATCAGCCGAATTACTCATCTTCCTCGTATACTAATTAATCAATCAATTTATGACGTATCAACGAAAAACACTCACGTCACTTCAATGTGTTTAACATTTTCAGTTGTCATTACAAGACGATATATCGCCTTGTATTGGATATTTAATCCATTTCCTAATTTTCTACAGTTCAGTGATACTTAGTATTTATAATTAAATACATGATTTATCATACATACGTATAAATAAAATGTATATTTTTGAAAAATCCTATCAGAGAGTAACTTTATATTTATTACATTTATCTTCAATAATTCTTTATCATATTACAAATAATTTTTCTCAGTTATGACTTCGAAAAATAATTTATTTCGATATTGTAGACAAACAAATATCCATTTCAATACTCAAAATAAGAATTTCAACTATATTAATACAAATTAATTAATTCAATTTAATCGCATTGTACCGCAGTAATATTGTTTCATTTGAATGAAACTGTTTAAGAATAAGTCCGCCGCTCTTTGTAACAAAGAAGTCGAAGAAATCTAGGGCGACGTAGAATTATAAAATTATGGAATCTTGGACAGACAAAAAGAACCTTTCTATCATTAGATATTAAATTTAAGATTTATAAAGTGCACCGGCCAGAATGGAATCATGCGAGCGAGACAAAAAAAATAAGGCTTAAAATAAATAAGCCGCAGGATGACAATATTTATTGATATGTGCTGAAATAACAGTGATTACTTTATATTGTACTACAAGTGTGACAAGTCATTTATAGACTACATATATAACTTTTCCACTATTCGTGTCTTACAGTCTGTAATGCTGAATATTCGAAAAGCTTTCTATCTTTAGAAAGAGAGAAAGAAAGAGAGAGAGAGAGAGAGAGAGAGAGAGAGAGAGAGATATCGCGGATTTCTGAAGTAATTCAGGTCATTATAATTGATTTTTGCAAGCGGTTTAACGTGTATTACAATAGAATATATATCCAAAGAGAGAAATAAAAAGAGAGAAGAGATTAAAACTTATCACAATAGGCTATTCCTCATCATATAAGACAAAAAAGATATTATTTTATATAACTTTATATAAATGAAAATAGTATAATTGAATAGTTGCTTTAAGTTAATCATGTTCGATAATTAACTGAAGTAGAATATTGCAATATGCAATACATTCGTATATATTTCGATATAATACGTTTTTCCAGTACTGTTCTTTACGTGTTTTTTTCGTATATATTCATTATAAGAAGAATTTTCATGTCGTATAATTTGCATTGTTATAACGGTCAATTAAATAAAATAGCACAATAATTTTTAAACAAAATAAATGTTCAATCAATTAGAGAAAAATGCCATTTACAGTCCGGCGACTAAATCTTGGTAGCCTATTAATAATTGTATACTATTTCCAAACTCAGTAAACTGCACGTCAATTTTTTTATTGGTCTTTAAAACGCAGCTCTTAGTTAGAACAGTACATAAATCCACATACTTAAATCGATAATCGATTTAAATTTATATGCTAATGAATATCCTTATTAAATCACTGTAAAGAATTTATTGCGAAAAATATCACCCCAATCAAGATTCGAACTTTTGGACCTCCCTACATTCCGTGACTAAAAATTAATGTTTCTTTTCGTTGCAACATACCATCAAATAGAAGAGTAATCATTAATTAACTAGAAAACGCTTGATATTTAACATCGTCTAATTCTTATAATATAATCAATCTCCGAACGAGAAGAAAATCCGCCTCTTTGTCCGCCAACAGCCGCGTGGTCACCGCGTACGTACGCGGCCAATCCTATGAATTACCGCAGGTGTCCGCCGATATCCTGCATTAATGCTAATGCGGGGTGTTACCGAATTGTTGAACAAGAGCAGATTGAACGCGCGCAGGGGAGGGGGAGAGGAGGAGGGGTGCGGTCCGCCCTCACTCTCGCCATTCTGCACGCCGTTATACTGCAGTCGCGTAACGGTCTGTTGATGCATTATTCAAGCGCAAACGCCGCCTCTGCCGCGCGCGTGTTGCCGCGCTGTTGTGCGTTAACTTGTCCTAAACTCCGGCAGCACAACGTTCGGGAGGAGAGATCACTCGACGATGCTCACCGGAGACGGGAGTCTTGAGGATAAACGCACGGGCAACCACCCTAGTATTTCGAACGTGCAACAAAAATATGCGTTACGTGTAACACGCATCTAAATATTCGCATATATTGACAATTCTAGACAGGACCCAAGTCGCGCGCCGCTTTTTGTCGAGTTGCCAATATCTCTTTCGGGGATCTCTCCAGAAAAATAGGAATGCCCCTTCTTTCGAAAAATAAGATGTTGATTTCGATTTTCAATTTTTAATAAGAACTGAATCTGTAATTGATGAAAACGCTACTATAATAATGTTATTCTGGTAAAATTGATAACAATAAAAATTTCTAATATAAAGAGAATCTCAGAATTGCAAAAAGGTTTCTTTCCGCGATGCAAGAAAACGTAATAAATTGAATAGATACGTTATAACAATAAATTGATAAAATGTGTTGTCATCCTATTGCTGTAAAATCCTTTTAAAATGTTTTGTTCCGGCGAGATATTGTGATTAACAACCAAAAGAGAAAGATATATACTGGGATGATTACTGAGGTTTATCGTAAATGAAGTCATTGTGAGCTGTAGATTGCTAATTATAGCATACCCTTAGGGAATCTAATGTCATGTTCATATCGTATCCTACAATATACATTATGATACGCCTCTTGACTGATGTAAGCGCATAGTTTATACGCTTCATAACTTCATTCATGGAGAATATAACGCAAGATTTAATTACAAGGTACATTTGCGATCAACAAATGTTCGTTTTTCTTATAAATAATTGTTCAACAAATATTATAATTATATATTTCAAGATATTCATCAAAAATATGCAAAATGAGAAAATATTTAAATATGAGAAAGTATTTAAAATAAAACTTATTTTCAAAGAGAAATATTTAAGAAATAGGAAAAAATTACGTTATTTGTTTAAAAAAGTAAATAAGTTGTGTTTTATTTGTCTTATAAAGTAATATTAAAATACTAAGAAAGATTTTTCTTGCTATCTGTAGCTTCTGAGAAAATAGTTCGTATTAATATTACGTGTGTCATAAATATAACATAAAGAATTAAGAAATTGTTAGCAACTGTCAAAGACAGAGTGACACAGTGAGTGTTTGCTTTCCAATTCTATCGCGGCTTCTTTACTGGTTAAGTAGACCAACTTGCTTCTAAATCAAATAAAAGTAGTCTAAGCTTCTGATTTATTTAGATGGTGGACAACCGCGCGCAAGTGACAGATTGAAAAATCGAGAAAGAGGTCCAATAACTAAATAGGGAGAAACAAGAAACGTATAATATCTGATGTATGTTCACCTGGTCAGGAAGTTAGCAAATACTCGCTATGACGAGAAATATGGATATTTGAACAGTACGATGTTCTTGTAACATTTTAGTGACGCAAACCGTCTTTTTTCAATTCTTTTAATTTTTCTCAATTCATAAGATTTATACATGTGCATTAAAATGTGACACGATTGGAAAGTTTATTTGCAAAGAATGTTTCAAGTTTATTTTTTGTTATGAATAAAACATAGGACAAGTAAAAGAAATATTGTCAGTAAAAGTAAAAAATAGAAAGAATAAAAAAAGAATAGAAAGCTACATTTTAAATCATACAAACGTAGACCTATTGTAGATCGTCGTGCTACAATTAACCTTTGTCCTCGATAAATCCCAATAAATCCTATTTTTTTCCGAAAAAATATCGTTTATCGGCCGGCCATTTTGCAAAATAAATCGGACGATTATCTCGCGCGACAAATGTGAGAACAGATAATACTTAAATACATTGGCGGAAGCTTGTTACACGCGATGTAGTCATGGCAGATCGTCGTTGTGTCGGCTTCATCGGGATTATCACGAAGTGTCGAGAGTCGAGAGAGTACCGCGAGGAGATCTTGCGTGTGTTTGTGCGACGGAGAGCAAGAGTCCCGTGGAAACAATTAATCTAGCCCTCTGATTACTCCACACCGACGCATCCGTCCCCTCAACCCCGGTATCGTTGCTCTCGCTTCAACAGTGGCTGCAGCCCAAACGTCAAAACTCGAGATATTAATATGTTCTCTCAGCTGGCAGAGAGATGGCGACCGTCTCGAGATCTTATTGATATTCCCTCTTCTGATTAAATTATTATAGTTCTGTTCTGCTTTTCCATGCAGAATTAGCAGAAACGGGGATACTTTCGCTCTCTAAGCATAAATCTGTTTAGATGGTTGCGATAAAATGCTTATGTTCCGTTACAAACTTCGTGACTTCGGTAAACTGACTCCATTACGCGAAATGAGATTTATTCGAAGTATCTAATGGATTCACAGTACGATACGATAAGGTCGTAAATAACAATAGACCATGGCATGTTTTCTGCTAATGGCGCCGCAGAATTAACGTAAAGCGTATGAGAATAGTTCTTTTCTCCAAAATAATAAAATATAGTAAAGTAAGGTGTATTAGCGGAAAAACGAAATTCGTGGGTTTATTCGCTTACAGAAATAATTAATTCTCATAAAATATTAATAATATATATACATGAAAATATGTATTTTTAAATAAAACATGGTTTTAATCCCAAAAAGGAATCAATTTTCCGATAATAAATAGGGTTAGAATTTGTTCTTAGTTAAAAATTTAAAAGAATAGGTAATTATATCTAACATTACGTGTTCTACGTGTACACTAATATATTCTGTTTTTAGAAAATTACCCTTAACAGATATATTGCCATAATTTTGACATCGCAAGAAATATAGAAATGTATAGTTCAATCACGATGCAAAAATAAATATTCTTCCCTAATCAAATTATCATTTTAATTTTATAAATCCGAAACAAAAGAGATCTTTCGATATCACTATTAATCCGCGAAACATATTTCTAATCTTTTATATATAAATTAGTAATTTTGTGAGAATAATATAAAAGTATTTTGTTCTCTAGAATTAAAGTGACCAACATGTTTAACGTCTACTTTGTATTAATAAGCAACATCAGAATATAACTGTTTTAAAAAAATAATAATGCGAAATAATAATAATAATGAAAATGCTAAATACTATAACGTTAAGCGATTTTAACATTATAAAACTGATATATCGCATAAGCAGAGCCCCTTACCTACGACGTGTAGATAGCCATATTGCGTTTTGGCGGCGGCAGTGTTAATCTGGCACATGTACTTTCCCTTGTCCTCCTCGTGCACGTCGTTGATATGTAGGAACCAGGTCCTGTGCTTATCGTGCGACACGGATATTCTGGGGTTCCTGGTAATAACGTGATTCTGTACCGTCAGGATAGCGCTCTTGTCGAAAAGCATCCAGGCCACCTGAAACGAGATGGATATCACATTATACATCGTAAACGCAGTTCGTATATCGATTATTACGAAGTTGCTGTCCGTTCTTATAACGATATTCCGCAATATCATTCCCATTAAAAGTTACGCGTTATAGTATTTATAAAACGTCATTTTCTGCCTTACTTTCTCATTAACGTTTAGATCTCGAATAAAGATCGCAGAAATGGTAGATCGTAAGGATAGATACATATTATATATCCTTTTCAGTTTTTAGTTGCGCAAAAATTCAAGGCGGGTATGGCGAATAAAAATGTACAGTAACGATATAAAGGAAGGAAAAGAACAAGGAAATATAGGAATGAGATTCGCGAACGAGACGGATGATCAATGATGCTTTCAAGCATGGAGTGATCTACAAACCTACTATGGTTATATAGATATTCGCCAGTGGGATAAATCGCTCCGGGACTTCGAGGGCATATGTACTAACGTGCAATGTAATATGTATATAGCGCGTTGTGTGATATGCGCTTTATGTTTTATACGAGCAAAGTTTTCCGAGAGCGCACGATGACGCTGTGCAGATGAGTAAAAACTGGTCCCCATAGAGAGAGGCCAACCCGGCCATTTCTCTCGTTAAATGACCGCTTATTGAGAATCCGGATGGTTGCATTCTGCATAGCGTCGTTGAATAGCGTCGATTGTTATTGTCGGTCGAAATATGTAAGTTTTCCAGCCTCTCCGAGATGGGGGAAATGGAATAAGAAACCGGAGGCGGAGATAAGTAGAAAGTATCGCGACAACACGGGATACGGAAGTGCTCTGAGATATTTAGCCGATTTTTCCATTCACGTCGAAGAAAGTGAAGACCAAAGAAAGGTAACAAAGGGAAACGGGGAGGGGAGGAGGGTAGAGAATAAAGAGAATTCTGATCTCTCATTCGCTCGCTGCGAAAAGTCCCTGGAGAAATAAGAAGGGCAGCCAGTTCTTTCGCCCCAACACGAGGAATGTTGCACTTCAACATAGCCGCTCCCTTTCACAATGTGCAAATGTGCTGTTGTACAGACAGGCTATATCGCGAGATCGTGATAACTCTCGGCGCGAGCGCGGCGTCGCGACGCTAATCCCTGATGTTCGCGAGAGCCTTGCCAGAGGTACGCGCGACGAAAGTAAAAGAGAACGGCTCGCAAAAATTTTATAAATTGTCGCATGATTTATAAAAATCACAATTAGTATTATACTGTAATTAATAACGTACCTACAACTATAAATATTGTAATTATATTATTTACGGAAAGAATAAACAACACACAGGACAGATTTTCGAAACGCAATAATATTCCTTAAGAAACGTGAGAGAACTCGAAGTCTACACGGCAAAGCCACATATACTTAAGTGGATTTACCTTTTACAATCGATTAACGCAATAGGGGAACAAAGTTCTTCTACGGCCGTAAATCTCGAGGAGCATAACTATTCGCTTCTGACTCGGAACCAAGATCGTTTCGCAGTCGTTTCTCGCGTCTTCCGACCGTAACCGAATTTTCGTCCACCATTTATCCAGTCGCTCTTGCACCGGCGGCTGTCGGCGGTTATCTTCGCAGAGATATACGAATCTCGGCGGGGATTCCCGGCGTCGCGTCGGTGGGATTGCATGGATACCGAAAAACGCAGTTGACACTTTCATCATTTGCCTTTTCGCGGCAACGTATCAATTGTTCGAATTTCACGGTGACAACCTCGCGTTGCGATTTATGTATAAATTCTTTTTTTTTTCTAATACAATTTAATCTTTTTATGTATTAAAATATAATTCCTACAGGCGTATTTTTTTCCATTATAATGAGATAAAAATGTGCAGTTAAATTTATTTTATAACCATTAAAAAAATAAAATAAAGTTTACTTTGTACATAAACTATGGGCTGTACTAAGATAATTATTGTAATCATAAATTTTTTTTTACGAAATTTTGCTTTAAGTTAACATATTCACTTGGGAAAATTTATTGAAAATGAAGCAAAATTGTTAAATGATGCAATACTTATCGTACATTTAAGAGTTTTCTCAACTTTGCAGCAATAACGTTATTTCACAAATCCTTGGAAAAGATCCAAAGAAAATGAATTATATAAGGTTGGGCACCTATGCTCTTTACAGAACAATAAGAGCCCTTAGCTCGATTCGTTTGATCCTTCTCATTGGCATACGGATAATCGAAGGAAATACTATTATTATATTCTTTATTTCCTTTGATTGTCATTTCTAATAGCAATTGCATTGAACCTGCTTTTTCTCGAGATTCTTATTGCATTCAATAAACACAGAAAAGAAAGAACAAGAAAAATATTACAGTAATCAGTCATGAGACAGAGAACCCCATTATTAAAAGTATAATTCTCAACGGCACCGGCGCAATCTCCGAGCAATGAGAAGCCAATTTTTCTGCCTCTTATCGATTTCTGCTTCGTCACTTACGGTGACGATCCGACGATGTAAAATCGGTGTTCCGGTGTTAAGTTTAAGACGCGATACGCAGGTGACACGAAGAGCTATGAGAAAAGCAAGTTCGAGTGACCATCTTTCCGACTCGTAGCTCGCTTTCCGATGCATCAACATGCAAGCCACACCAAAACTAAGATGGATGCGCGGGCGCGCGAGAGGGGTTTGCTCTAGGAGTTTGTTCCCCCAAGAGCTGTGGCACGAAGCATTGATTCCTCAGCGTGAGAGGAGAGTTACAGCTTTGTTTACTACGAGGGCGACGAGCTCAGCGCCGTCCAGTCTGGCCTGGCGCTGGCTATGCTGTCGGTGTCTTCTTTTCTACCACGTTCTCCTTTCCTACTTCTCTCTCTTTCGACCGGTCCGTGACTCCCTTCCCCTTCCCCTTTTCCACCCAACGGAACGTCTGGACCGGGAGACCTATAGTTAACGTCAAGATCAACTCTCCTCGTCCTTTCCAACGTTCTTCTTTTACGCGAGTACTCCATGGTCCCCGCGTACGCAAACACATTCACCAGGCTAGGCGGTTTATACAGAACTGTGGAAAGCGAAAGAGCGGCGTGGCTGAGCCAACCATCTCGCGCACTCCCTCCCGTCATCTCTCATCCCCTTAGCCATTGTGTATGTGGAAAGTTGGACCACATTCCGGTTGAATGTATTACAACCACTTAACCCGCAAGCTGTCGAGACCTTCAGACCGGAGAATCCATGCGGCGTATGAACCTCTACTGAGGCTGATAGTTCGCTTAATAGGCACATTAAGCCCACTGATGGTTAAGCTCCGGTGAAGAGCGATTACATAAGTGATACTTTTTACATATAGAAATATCAGATTGATGCAAAAGATTTTTTGTCAAATCTGCCAAATAAAGTTCAAAGCAAAAGCAATAAAATCAAATTGAAATTGTTGCCACTGACTTCAATAAATTCTTTTTTATTTGAAAAGATTATTTTTTTTAATTTTCTTTTTAAAAGAGCTCTCTGAAATTCTAACTTCATTCAATACAAAACTTGACAGAAAAACAAAGAATCTTTCGTCACAACTTTTATTATTTATAGTAATTTAAGTTTATTTATAAACTTACACAAAATTAACTGAGAAGGATCAACTTTCTCGAGACTTTATTTTTCATTATTCCCTTTTGTTTATTTTACTGGACCAGGGGAATGCGTTAACGTTTTGAATACTCACGTCGCATTACAGACAGTTTATTACTCTCGCGTACTCCGCGAGAATAATAAACGCGTACAAATACACTTGTCCAGACATTGGAAACTATTCGAATAGAAATTTACAACGTGTAAAACAACGCGAAAAGTCAGTTTAGTCAGTTAAGTTCGTCGAACTTTCGCTGTACTTCTCTGTATAAAATTGGATCAGGTTAGCACTCAAACTGTCGAAAATTCGGACCATTCGATCGTGTCTTTCCCCCTACAGCTTGATTCAACAAATTGACCACAATAAATTGTCTCCTGACACACAATCGTTTTGTGTCGGAATTAGATTTTCTTACAGTTTCGTTTATATACGATAACAATGTGCTACGTATCTTATTTACGTAAAATCTGAATTTCTTGATCCTTTAAATTAATAAACAGAAAGGTAATAGTGAGGTATGCCGACTTGCGAAGCTTCTTCATTAGTAGACCCTTCTTACCTCACGCTTATACCACACCATGCAAGAACTTAGGACACCTTATAGATAAATGTATTAGGACCACTTATCCCACAAGCTGTCGGGTGCTTCGAGCTTGTAGACAACCTCTTAATTATCATAGAGCGTTAAGCCATTGCGCAGGCCGGAAGTACGACAGTACTGCCATGAGTGCTAAAAGCACCTAGAAACTTCGTGTCAAATACTGTAAATAGGCGAGAGTATCCCGCACGGCACGCAATCCATGTGACACGAAGTTTCTCACGGAAAAAAGAAATATCTATATTACGTTAAATAATAAATGAACAATTAGCAATTTCTATAGACGATTGTTTGCAGAAAATTGAAACATCGTTTATACATAGTGAACAGTAAATATAAGAATAAGAAAGAAAAATAAAGAGAGAATAATGAAAAATATAATATCGATATTAGTTTTGTATACATATATAATAAGTCACTTTGTTTAAACAACATTTTCTGTATTTAAAATAAGAAAGTTATGTATATGTTCAAGGTTGAGAAAGATAAAATGGATAAAATGCAGAAAATTAAATTAAAATAAGCTTAATATTTTGTAAGTTTTGTATGAAATTTTGACTTAGATAAAAACATTAAATATTATACATATACGTATCAAAATTATATTTTTCAATTTTAATCTGTCCATAATTCCATTATGCCTTCGTTTATGTAAAGTGTTGATGTATTCGTAGATACATACAATATACATACTTGTTTTAAAGCGTATATGCGACAGATATAATATTTCAACACGTAGCGCCTCGCATTTTCAATCAAACAACCGAGTGCCATAGCTGGATCATAACGACAGAGAACCGGATGCTGCTTCTTGTCAGCCAGGAAGACATCGCGCTAGCGAGAAGCATTGCGCGCCGCACTCGCCGCCCTCCGCTTGTCAACACGTTCTTTCTAGCGGAGTTCGAGCGTTCCCTCGGTTCCGCAGTGCCCGCCAGTGGAAACGCAGGGTGAGAGACGTGATTCAATTTAAAAATCATTCGCTAAGTGCTTGGGCTGAAATATCTTTCTTTTTTTTTTTATTCGTGAAAACACATCGCGCCGCGCTTCTTCCGGTACGACCATTTAGCCCGCCCGCTTTAATTCACATTGTCCTGGCGGACCCCCGTCGGTCGTGAATCCCCTTCGACGTTTCGACGCCGAAATATGGACGGCCGCTCGAACCACTCGCTGGCAACGGCCACCGAGTTGCGGTTTAATCGTCACGTAGTCCAACGATCTCGCAGTACGCGCGTTCACTTTGCGAAGAAAAACGAAAAAAATAGAATGCGACGCGACGAAGTGTGTTTGTCCACTCACCAGCGAGAAACGTGTTATCGAAAACGTTATTGCGTTTAAAGAGAGCAAGCGAAAAAGTGTGAAAACAAATAAACGGGGGGGAGATGTTTGATGTTCGACGACATCGGCAATCATTTCGTTATTAGCTGATTCAATCGCATTTCTAAAACTAGGTGATAAGATTCCGATTGCGATTAAATAGATCAGTTTGGCATTTGTAATTTCATATTTCTGTATCTTAGAGGTAAAGAATTGTATCTCGAATTTTTGTAAAAAAAACAATTAATACTTTTCCTAAAGAGTTTAAATTGTGTAATGGCAAAGGATCTTCATTATTACTAATTCCTAAGATACCATATTTAGAAAATGTCGTCCTGCAAATTTTCATAGAAATAATAAACTTTGAACCTTGTTTCCTCTAAATTTATAATAATAGAGATATGATTTTTTATCTCTAAAATACAGATTTATAATTGCGATTTAATCAAAGAACCCGAATGAAGTTTATCTTGATACACAGCCCAAATTCTATTTTTCTCGCGTTTCAACATAAGTAATCGATTCTTGAGACAGAATTACATGCATATGTTAATAGATTTTAAATCTTTTATTAGTCGGATAAAAATTGCATATTACTTAAATGTACCCTGTGGAAGTGATTCAAAAAGAGAATGCATGTAATGAAAGAAAACAGGTAAGTTAAATATTCTGAGAAACAGAACAATTATTCTAAAAAAAATGTCTAATTTAAAATAGATATTCAAAGTGTTACAACACCAAGACTTACGTAACGCTATTTTCTGTTATAGCCTAAATGACAATATCATATAACAATTTTATTACTTTTTTATTCGGTAATAAAGATTGCGATATGCATTTTTTTAGTCTTTTTAAAACTTGATATATCAGCGGTTATGAATATCAAAATGACTGTCAAGATTCATCTGTTGAATTATTTTACATCTTAAGTTTCTTAGCAGAAATGCGTCTATAAATGGACAGACATATATAGAGATTTTAAAACGCTGACATGATTATGTCAGCGATATTAAATCTAATATTCATAGGAGGAAAGTTTATTTTCGTTTCCATCGGAAAAATATAAATAATATATATCAGCAGTTCATTATTATTATTATCATTTCCTTCCAATTTATTACGTCCCAGACCAAAAAGACATGTGAGTTTAAAAAGAAAAATGAGATTAAACGGCGATATATATATGGCGATTTATATAATCTAATTTTCTTTAATTACTAAAATTACACAATTTTACTTTTTATGATACAAATATGTGACATTTTCTGCAAAGTAACAATAATAAATTGTTTTGCATAAATATTTTTTTCGATCAAAATGAAGGAACAGTAGATTTTATTTTTCAACTAAATATTGTATCAATGTCTGATAGATCTTTTTAAAAAGGATAATTAATCAATCATGTTCATAAAAAAAGAGCTTAAATAATACGTTAAGCTCAATTTTAAGAATCTATAATTTGTGTCAGAGTTCAGGATAGAAATCTATTTATTATACATTATATATTATATATTATGTCACATAATATATGAGAACTATTTGAAGAGGATCAGAATTCAGGATATTTTATATGTACATATAATAATACATAATATATTAAAATACGTATATCAAAGTACGCGGTATATAAAATTACAGATACAATTCTGTTCTGAAATCAGATAGAAATTATAGATTGTTTTAAATGAGCTTAGTACTTCACTAAAACACTAGCTAAAAATAATAACGTATATACATACATCCATTAATGATATACATATCATTCAGAAAATTTCAAATAATATTTCCATCGAATTTCTTCCAACTCCTGCAGAACAGAACGGAATTTACGGAATCATTACCTTACAATGCGAACGTATCCACGAAGCGAAGCATAGATAGCGGTGTACCATAACAGCGCGTTCATCGTGGCTGACTTTGCGTCACGGGAAGCGGGGCGGCGTACACCTATTTTATAACACAGCGGTGAATATTTCGTAGCGGGGTAGCGGGTAACGATTGACGGTCGACTCGACGCTCGGTGCCTTGTGGCGTACAGCGCGTATGTACACAACTCACAAGGTCAGCGCGTTAACGTTCGCGACTCCGTCGACTCGGAGCGAGGGGGGGAGTGGGGCGCGTAGTGGCGTGAGACGCGCGTCACCCCACTCCAATCCCCATTACCCATTATCCCTCTCGCAACAGTCGCGACGCGACCGCGACGGAACGGGAATACGGGAAGAAGGAGCGCGATCGCCGCGGACGCCGCGATCATTTCTCGTATCACACGAACGATTAGCCGATATTCGATTAACAAGCGATGCAATTGACGCTTCGTGCAAATGTCGGGACTATGGTTTATCGAAGCGGGTAATCGAGAGTTTAAAGCTCGTCTAAAGCGAGAATCGTAACAATAGGCGTAATAAGGAAGGGTAATTATTGCCGCTGTACTCAAGTTCCAGACTTTTCTAACGATACGTGAATCCGCCTCGAACTTTCCTTTGGTTTAAGCACAACGTAACGTATACGTGGATCGTTGAATCGGACATCTTCATTATTTTAATCAAATTAAAATAATATATTGAGCAGTTAATTGTGACCGTACCTTGCTGATTACATAGAAGCGCCGCTCCACTCGGAGCTCGGAGGCGATGCTTCGTGTCCGCGAGAGACGCCATTAGCGAAATAGAGATCGGACGAGCGGGAAGAGGCGAAAGTGACGCCAACGCCAACTTCGCTCCGATATCGCGCGAGATCGGAGTGAAGGCGGTTGGCGTCATTTTCGCCTTTTTCGATCGCTAATGGCGTCTCCAA
Organism: Temnothorax curvispinosus; assembly: GCF_003070985.1. Lineage (NCBI taxonomy): Eukaryota > Metazoa > Arthropoda > Insecta > Hymenoptera > Formicidae > Temnothorax > Temnothorax curvispinosus. The sequence continues at coordinate 1,658,227 of NW_020210520.1, read as the reverse complement.
ATCTCGCGGATGCGAAAGCGTCGCCCTGGGTCGCCTCCGAGCTCCGAGTCGAGCGGCGCTTTTAATCAGCAAGGTACGGTCGTAATTAACTCCGTGTATTGACAGTCGTTAACCGTGTAGTATAAATTCGATGTTGTACGGCGGTAATTTATTAAAACCGAGCACCTGGCGAGATTCGTTCAATCGGAGCTTACCTACTACTTACTACCGTGTAGCCGATAAATGCGATGAACGCCTGCATCACGGTTATTGTATCTCGTGGATATATAATTACCCTTTAATTTCGACTCGCGCGTGTTTGTTCTCCCGCTTATATCGTTGTAATGCGGAATAATACGAACGCTCGACAACGACGATAATAAGTCCGAAACACGAGCGAGCGTTCTCTGAGTTCTCTCGCTCGATACGCGCGAGGGAATGCAACAGAGGAGCGATTAAACGTTAATGTCGCCATCGCCGGCATCGCCGCGGCGGTGGCGGCTGCCGCGTGAAGTTGGCCGTGCACTTACCGAATTTCCACCGTTATTCGAGATTCGTCCATTACGCTAACTTACGTTGCGAGGTGTCGAGCGGATCGTGGCGTCGTGCGAGATCGTGATTCTTTGCTCCCTCCCATCGCGACGCGGTAAAGTGCGCATCGAATGCGATTAATGTCGGGAGTGCCGCGCGATCGTCGTACTTCGCTGAGCAATGCACCGAATGCGTGTAATGTCGTAATTAACCCATGCTGTCGCGAGTCGCGAGTGTTGTGTGAGTGCCACAGGAAGAGCCAGCCACGGTAGAACGCGAGAGGGAGGCCCGGGCATAGGGGCATCGGGCAACGGCGGGGCAACCGTGAGGTAATTTACTGAATTTATTTCATTTTATTTATTATTTTTGGTACTTATTCATTTTACAGGCGCCACTAAAAAAAATATAAATGTATACATACATATGTACATATATTTATATATAACAGTAAATTTATAAATTACTATTGGCGCTCACATAATAAATAAGTCCTTATTTTTTTATTTATTATATCAACGGTCTGTTCCTGCATCTATATGTTGTATGACGTATTCCATATGCGATTTGATATCATTGTGAAATGTGACCCATATACAAAAGATTTTTAAGATATTTAAAATATTTTGTAAAATTCATTTCATATATGTATATATTTAAACTATCTAATATAATTATAGACTTTATAAATAATAAATATTGTCGCAAATTATATTTAATATAATAACCATACCAATAATTATTTTTGATATATATTAATTATTTTGAGTGAAATGTAACTTGGAATATTTGTATATTTTACAGATCAACGTTTACATTACAACTCCGCTGCGCATCGTATCGGTGAGTGAATTATTTTTTATTGTAACTTAAGCCAACGGATCTATGGAAACAGTATGAAACACCTTTATTTCGCGTTTGCGAGCATAAACCGTACAAGATCGTGATTTACGGAATCAATGAAAGAACCTTATTGTTAGTAGAAGGTATCGCGCGCGCGAAAGAGAGAGAGAGAGAGAGAGAGAGAGAGACAGATAGTAACTTCTCGTTAGAAAGAAATCGCGCGATTATTTCATACGTTGTACGTGTAAATTCGCACGTGTCAGTCTATATGCATTTTTGTGTACCTTCCTGATGGATATTGGAAAAGTTGCGCGCGACATCCTGTAGCTCAAATCACCCCCGATGGAAGGAAATGTCTGCTCGACTGCGCCTCTTTCGCGTCTCGCAACAGTTATCCCGTAACTTTCGTTCTTCCTGTAGCTGTTTTCGTATGTCTTTCTCTTTCTCTCGCACTTTCATAACAACAATGGTAGACGCCAACTTTGGGACACGCCTGCTCCACTCGGTCGTGAAAACAACATCGACAAATATTTTGATTTACAGCCGCGGTCCGAGATGTTCATCATCCCGCACGTACATTATTAGCGACGAGCTGCGAGAGAGTTTTTGGATATAAAGACGCTCCGAGAGTCCAGCTTGGATCCAATCGAATTTAATTGAACGAGAAGTTCGGGATAAGTTTAGATAACTCCAAAATTCGCAATTTTGCAAGTATGCGCGAATCCGTGCTTCGACCTGTCCTTATTTCAATCAAAATGTTTAGTAAGCACCGTGCAATTCGCTTGGAAATCACCGCGCGCCGCGCCGGCCCGTCGCGTCCGCATAAAGTTATTCGCAGTTCTCGATAAATCGTCCGCTATCCTCCGGCAGCGATCGCGATGTATTAATCCGCATACATCCCCGATCGATGTCTGGACACGGGGAGCGACATACTCGGTTAGGTATTCAGGTTTCCCAGATATCTCGCCGTTCGTGTAAATTCATCGTCCATTCGGACACCGACCAAACGAGATCTTCGGCATGTAGTATACACACGTATCATCTGGCACACACGTCCACCTCCCTCCCTCTCTCCCTCCTTTTCTCTCTCTCTCTCTCTCTCTCTCTCTCTCTCTCTCTCTCTCTCTCTCTCTGTCTTTCTCTCTTATACTGTTGTGTTGGATATTGGTAAAGTTGTACGCGACATCCCTGCAACTCGAACAGCCCACGTTCTCTATAGCGATGTTCGAATTCTCTCCATTCGGATACCGTTGCCTTCTTCCTTCTTTATCCCGATTTCTCGGTTCTACCTCCTCGCTGCGCGTCCTTTTCCGCTCCTTTGACTCCTACTCTTTCTTTGGTAGTCTCGATGCGGTTCCAACTTTCTTCCCTCCCAAAAAGAAGGACAAAACGTCGTTCCGATAAAAATTCTATCTCTAATCGTACTTTTGCTACAGAAATCACGTTAATAAAATTCATTGAATAGGTATAACTTCAATTTCCAATTGTCTATATTGTCTGTAAAATCAAAAGCAATTATTTATATAATTTTGTTTTATTGCATTTCGACTGTCGCAATTTACTTCGCGTCCACTTCCATTAATTTCCATGTTTTTCATTAATTTTTGCTGTCATCTATACGTATGGATGACAGTATACTTGATGACGTAAAGTATACTTTGCAGAGATTTTTAATATAGTTTTTGCGCTCTAATTTCAAAATAGATAAATCGATATTATATATTGTATAAGAATATTAAAGCTTATTGCTATAAAATTTGCAAATATCGCTTATCACCTCGTTATAATGTCTACCAATAATAAAATATCAAGGCAATGTTGGAAAATTTCATGTCTATAGGTACGTGTGGCTATACGCAAGCATGTCGCTGTTAATACCAATCGATTTGTTGTGACCAAAAAAAAAAACAGCGTCCGACAGGTCAACGCCGAGTGGATATATGCGAGCCAGTAATTTTTTAATTGCATTTTCATCGGACATTTTTATGGTTGGCTATTTTGGTGGCAGCGTAGGCTCATCCGGTTGCACCCTCCTCTCTTTTACGCGCTGAATGCAACGATTTAGCATCCATCCTTATAAATTCATTTTCACGGCGTGTTGTGCGAAATGAAATAAATCCATATTGGATTCTCCGTTGAGCAGAGAAACACGATCAATACAAACAAGTAACAAGCGATAAATATAATTATATATATTTTATCGTTATGATAATACTATGATAAAGATGACCGTAGATCATTAAAATTCATAGATTCATTACACATTAAATTAATAATTTTATTACACATATTTATTATTTATCTTTTATATACTTTCCGCGGCACTAAGACTAATATTTCCGTTCAATATTGAAAATTTTTTTTTATTGATAGGAATTATTTCTCCTTACGCGCGAAAGCTATTGAAAGGTATTATAAAGCTATTACAAGGTACACCAAGCAGTTTTTCTGAAGAAGAGTTCTTACGTTGCACTCGCAATATTATCGCGGCTCCAATAATTCCCACTAGCATGATATCTGCTGTTTCTACTATCCTAACACGACGATAAAAGTTTTCCATTTGACATTATTGTGGTCCGGTGTACCGCACGCCAAACTAGTATCCGTATGTGGCAATATGTTCGATAGCGACCATCAGGCACCGTAAGTTGGTCTCTTTTGTTTTCGTCCTTGTAACACACCGATAGACGGTGGAACCTCCTTCTCTTTCCCGTAGTTCGCTACGGCCTAATAGCTGTCTAGGATCGGCGCAGCCTTTTATTACTTCGACACCGTATAGTATAGCTTGGTTTTCCTCGGCATTCTACGTCGCGAAAATGGCAGCGACGATGCCTGACGCGATGGTGTGCGAGCGAAAGAAAGTGGAAAGAGTCAAAGGGAATGAACGGTACGGAGTTGGCGGAACGCGAGTGTGAAAAGGGAGAGGAGAGATAGAGAGAGAGAGAGAGAAAGAGACAGAGTACAAGCGGGAGAAAGAGACAAAAGAGAACGGATAGAGGGACAAGCGAGAGAGAATTAGAGGTGGTGGAAAAGTGGAGGAGCGTAGACGGAAAAAGGAGAGACAAAGGGGCGGAGAAGGACAGGGGGTCGAATTCCCAGTAGATCACTGTCACGCCGCGAGAAGCCAATATAAATACCTCAACGCCTCACCCGGTTTGCCGCTCGCATTGCTATACGGCTGCCCCGCTGTAACTTGTCTGTCCCGTTTGTTTTCCCACGCGCAGTCAAGAGAGGGATGAGACGCGCTGACGAGAGGAAATGGCGACGCGGCGCTCGCGAAAAGAAAGGGCTCATAGGCGACACGGCTGCTTGGATTATTCCGCGCACACCGGCGGAGCGCATCTCTGCTTCTTATTTCGAGGACCGATCTCAACTCGATTGAGCGCTTTTACAGTGACAGAAACAGAAAAAAAACTAACAAATATTGAGATGTATCTTCCGTTCGTAGTTTTTCGCGATTGAATTATGCAATGCATCTTCCTGTGCGAGTGACGCATCTTTTATGCCATGACGACACTTGAAGAAACGAAATTAGCACATATCCGCGATGAAAGATCTCCTATCTTGATATTTCTAGAGCATTGTTTGCGATCCTTGCGTAAAGTATAGACTTCAGTCTATATCGCTGTTTTCGAACGTATCAAAACAGATTGGACGCGATAAGAGAATTTGAATTATTCCACGTGCATACGCCTATCCCTTTTCGTATCCTATCCTTCTCGGGGGGTCAACCCTGTGCCATCCTCCTCAGACACTCGTTTTTCATCTGTCTCGGAGGACAGAGCTCTTGACGGCACAGGGAATTGGCGTCCTTCCTAGGAAGAGGTTCGTGGCTTCTGTCCTATATAGGAAGACGCCAGAGGGAATATCTCGTCACGTACGTCCGACAACTCGCGGGCGGAATTAAGGAAAACTTTTGTTCGAAAGTTTGTTTTTTGCGCAGTGCCGTGGCTCGACTGTAAGAGCATCGTCGATCGTGGAAAAGTTAAGGTTGCCGTTGGAGCTTCTTTTCTTTTTTTCCCCTGTTTTTCTATTATTTTTTTCTATTTTTTTTTTTTGTTATTACAGCGCACTCGGATCTTGGATAAATCGCGGTTTCTCTCCCGCTATATCTCGATGATTTTTCTCCCTTCCTGTTAGTTTATTATCGTACATGGGCAAATTGCGGCGCTCGCGAAATGAACTGGTTATCCCTATGCGCCACTACACGCGCGCGTGACTCCGTAACCGAAGGCGAAACAGTCGAAAAGACACGTACGCGATGGCGTAAAATTAACGTCGAGACGCTATTGTAAAGCTCAACGAGTGAAAACTTAATTGGACAAAATGCAGACAGATTTGTGGAAGCAGGTAAGGCACTTGTACCGAGAGATTCATTCATTATAGCTGGTTTCCGTTTAATTAACCGGAGATAAAATTGCACGTTAGCTTCGTGAAGAGTATTTAAACGTTTGAGTATTTCGCAGGAATCACGGTATCCGAAACAGACGAAATTACGAATTATTTCTTATCGCGAATCTTTCCTTCCTCGGAATGTGTTGAAATTAGTTGTAAACATTTTCCACACCGAACACGAGCAATCGCGAGATTAAGAGCGGAACAATTCAGCTTTGCTGCAAACGGTATGCCGACTGTAATATTTACCGCCGAGTTATGGAGTTCTTAAACTTCGTTATTAGTTCTCTATGTACGGATGAACGGGAGTTTCGTTTATCTCTTCTCAGTTGTTCCGGCCGCGGAAATTTATCCCGATGCATTGCGTTTGACTTTATGTTCATTCTTCGCAAGAATCTTAAATAATCGGTATCGCGTTTCGAGTCTTTCTTTCTTTCGCTGTCTTTCCACAGTTCGCGTATTACTTTTTAGAGACATTCTTTGTAAAAATGATCATTTCATGAAATATGGAATAGGTTGAAGCAAAAGTAAAAATAACAGATTTAGTTATTATTTTAAAGTAAAAATTTTTAACGAACATTTCAGACACTTGTTAAAATTAAAAATCCTTTTAAAATAAAGAGATGTGATGGATTTCTTTTCTTATGTGTATTAATTTTTCAACATTTTTCTAAATTGATAATAAAAGTACGATTTAGTACCTTGCCTATACCCTTAAAGTGTTTGCACATTTTATTAATTCTAATTTTGAAATTTATATCATTTACATTTTCTCCTTCCTAATCACAATATACAAATAGTAGGAAATGAAACAATTGTATACTGCTGCACTTAGCAGGATAATAAAATAATATCATCTGTACATATATAATTTTAAGTGAGCAGAGGAAATTTATCAGAGCTTAATTTACAATATTAATTTTAACTTCAAGCCACCACTTGAGAATTTTTTATATTTATATATATGGTAAGAATTTTACTACAATTATTGTTGGGGTAATTTTCAATTGTTCGCACACACACACACACACACACACACACACCGTATTGGTAGCATTACTTTTATCACCTCGATGATCGAGGGATGATTTTATGGCTGATTTCGTATGCCACGTGAGTACTAGGGTGGTTTAATGAGCCGCAGCCCCGCGTCTTCCCCGTGTCGACATCACCTTTTCGTCTGTTCGTCTCCCGCTCGGCTATCGTCGCCGAATGACCTCGGTTTCTCTCTCGGCTCCGGTGCACCTCCACCACGCTTTCAACCTGCTTCTCTTTTGCCCCCCCCCCCCCCCCCCCCTCCCCCCCCCCCCCCCCCCTTTCCCCCCCTGCTTTTTTTCCCCCCCCCCCCCCTTCCCGTTTTACCCCTCTGTTGCTACCTAACGTCTCCGATTTTGCGCACCCTCCGACATCCTCACAATTACGCGTTGCGCGTGCCTTGACTAGAGAAACGTATACCACAACTAACCTTCACTCTCTTGGCTGATGGGAAGCAACATCCGAGCGGTCTTCCTTTAGTCGCGCCTGTTCTTCGCTCTTTCCACTTGCTTTCTCCGTTATACAATTGTAGTCTTGTACGTAAACGTACAGGAAATCTTAGGTCAATTTTTGTTTTTTTGTAATTAGAAACAATATTTAATAAATGTAAAACTATATGGTAGTTTCAAAAAATAAAGTTTAAATATTAAATCGTAAGATATGCACTCGGATATGCATATAAGGATAAAATTAAATTTTTTGTAAAATTGCTACTTTCTTGATATTGAGTAAAAGTGTTAATTATAAAAACAAATTAATATAATTGCTACGTTGTTAGAAAGGATAAATAATAAATACTGATATATTTATACTTTTTGTGTTAGTTAAATCCATGTAATGAATAACGAATCAATCGCGCTCTAAAATCGACGAATGCAAGTTACTCTGAACACGTGTATTGCGGAATAACAGATAGTATGTACGTTCGTTAAGCTGCCAAATTTGGACCTTCAACGAGTTAACTTTCAGCCGCCGGAACCGTAATTAATGTCCTGTTTTAAACTCAAGGCATATGTAACAGTTAAATAGTAAACGCAAACCAATCAAAATATCACAATGTACATGTCAATCTAAAAAAAATGTACGTGACATATATACTGATTTATATCGTATAATGATTAAAGTATGTAAATGATTCATCGCTTATAAAACGTTTGTATTATACGCCAACTAAACTTTGTAAGAAATTATATAAAGTAAATCTGTGAAGTATACAAGTCTTACTTTTGTTTGCTTGATATAATGATTTATGTAATGCGTTCCTCCGTCTAATGCTAATAATTAGTATGAGTTAAACTTTGTCGTAGCAAGAAGACGGGGAGTCCACGTTGAGCGAAAGAAGTTTTGTAATCACTTAAAGTGCATTCGCGTGCGGCTTGGGAATTCAAGCTGCTAAGACGCAGATGACAATTTTTCAGCGTCTAGTAGGCTACGTGATGTGTAATATTGCAATTGCTTCGTCTCGGTGGATTAAATCTACACATGTGATTTTTAACAATTTGACGGCAGTAATAAAAGGCATTGCGATTGCATTTTTGAATATTACAATCATTTGTCAATGCTGGTACATTAAAAGTTAATACGTTAAAAAACGGTTTTATACTGGAAAACATTAATAGAATCTCCTATAAATATATTTTGAAGCGCCGCAATATTCCAATCCATATAATTTTGCTTTTATTTAATATTTTGTTTTTAATTATAACACAAAAAAACGGACTGTTTTCATTAATCCTATGTTTGAATTAAACAATATCTCGCAATACCAATAAACCACGTCTATTTTCGTAATATTTTTAATACAAATAAAAAGGATTTTAATTGTAAAAAAAGTTCATTGAAATAATGACTTTGAAGAATGGATTATTTATTTCACTATATTCTCGCGCTTAACTTAACTTAAACTTCAACTTATTTAAATTAAATAAATGAGATAATGTATAAATACGTTATCTAATTACAGGTCTAAGAAAGTCATTATTTAAATTTTATATGACTACTAGAAAAATTTTAAAATAACTGTAGTATTTTATTATTCACTATGACATTTTACGTTTATGCAGCATATTGCAGTTAGTAATTGTACTATAATTCGGCTGTTGTAGGTATTCGTATGAATAATATCTTAGGTGTGCGACATACAACTCCCATATAAAATTCGAATACTAATATGTGTATAAGCACGCGGTTTAGCATTATTAACTCCGCTATAGCTTAGATATTTATACCACAGCTTTTAATCGACAATTTGAATAGAAATTACGATGCAACGTCTTTAATAATTAAATACAATATTATTCGATAATTTGCTCTGTACATGTAAGCTCTATATCGGCGTGCATAATGTCGTTCCTTTGAACAGTTGTATGCTAAAGCAGTATGAATAACCAATTTAATATCAATATTGGTTGAACGTGGAATCGATCGTGGAACCTAACGTTTCGGATATAGTTGTACGTATATTAATATTACATACGCGGATTTCTTCAAGTTTATTCTATTAATCTTTTGCAATTAAGTAAATCTTACGCAGGATAAGAGACCATGAAAGATCAATCTTAGGGTGAATAATATTTTTCTACACATTTACACGGCATCCAAGAACTAATAATAATTTGTTTCAAGGAGATGAAATATAATTTAATGTTATTTAACACGTAAGTAATTGTATAAGTTTATTTGATTTTAATGATCGCAGTATTAAATCTTTTAATATCTTAGCAAACTATTTTCCGTTTATTTGTTTGTTAGCTTTTACGAGTATGTAATGACTGTATAAGTTTCGATCACAATTTATCGATTTGCCCGTATCCGATCACACAAATAAAAACGATTCTCTGCCATATCGTGAATCACGATGTGGCTACAAATATTCTGCTTTTTTTATTTGATTTTACTACCAAATGTGAGAAAATGCACTTTGGAGACGGCGGCCGGCGAATACATATCGTTCTCTTGGAGCGCGTATTTTTAGCGCGCCGCGCCGTAGAAGTCATAGACCAGAGATCATAGCGGGATTCCCGATGGCACACCATAATGTATCATACCGATGATCCGATCGTGAGTTACGGAGTTTCGAAGTACAAGAGTGGATTTACGATGGTGCGTGAAAGTTAGCCGCTGATCTTGCTCCAAGTGGCGGAATTCACTCTTGCACTTTGGAATCCCATAACTTACGAATGGAGACGTCAGAACGTTATGAAATAACGCAACGATTCTATTCGATGTCTACCCGCAACGTTTGTATCTCTGTAAACAGAAAACTATCGCAGGCGCATTGAAAAAATATTCCCGTACCTAATTCAATATTCTTTTTACAATTTGCATATTTTGGAACAATATAAAAGCATTGTTCAATAAATTTAACAACAACAATATATTTTACTCTTTCCCATTTTCTTTTACTTCTCGTTATTTATCTAAGTAATAAGTATTCAGTTTAATAACGTATTTGACACTAAAATTAACCAACTAACGAGCCAACTAATTAGTTTATTGTCATGGTGTTCTCAATTCTTAAAAGAAAATTTTATTTATATGTTAAAATAATATTTTTATGTTAAAATGACATATATCTGTAAATTTAAATTTTCTATAAACCTCAAATAATTTTGAATTAATATTCTCTTCTATGGTAAGATATTAAAATGTAAATTTCTAAAACGATTAATAAAGTATTAATGTTAATTTAATAATTTTCAATTTAATTTTGTATTGCACATTCTTACACAAAAAATAAATTAGACGGATGACTATAAGTATCTCAGGATTAAATATCTGCACAAATTTATCCTGACCCATCCATTTTAAGATAATGGATTTATGAAATATTACGTATTAATTTGTAACACTATTATATTCATATATTATTAGGTATAACTAGAGAGAGGTGATCCCCAGTTTTCGTCTTCCGCGCAAACACATTCTCGTTTTGCGTTGGTATTATATACTTTACCAAGAAAATACACATTTACATACTTCGCAACTCCTCATACAGATTTTGATTTATTCAGAAACAAGATACTTTTAATTCGTGGGAAGAGTTCTCTCTCTCTCTCTCTCTCTCTCTCTCTCATATATTTTAGATCATTATGTACACGCGCGAAAGTTCTTTTTAACTTTTTTAATAATTATCTCGTTCTCTATTACTTTATTATATCGTTCTCTAATACACAATATTTACGTAAATATGTTGCTAGATACTGAAATAGAATTTAAGCAATACTATACGTTCCTTTAATTTTTGAATGGAACATCGTCCGTTTTCTTCTCAAAGCTTGACCCACTTCGCGTGATATCGTGATTTCACACCCTTCATCTTATTATCCTGCACCCATGCATTTTATACGTGACCAGCACATCCAAATAGCATACAAAGAAACCATTAAATGGCAGATAAACAGCACTCGTTCCCGTATCTAATGGCTCTCATACGTCTCGGTCATATTCGTTCTGCGATCCACATGCCGGATACGATATATAATATCTACGCCCGCGGTTGTAAAACGCGATATGAATATTTACAGGGATGTTGGTATAATGATTATACGGCGAATACATGAATCTTTCCACAGATTTGGCAGCCTCAGAAGATTTATCGAATATAGTTTAATTCGCTGTTATTCAAACAATTTTTCTTAATATTCTTACTCACGAAAAATGTATATTTTATATATACATCTCAACATTATACATTTATTTCCATTAACGTTTCATGATTCGATAAGAATTGATTTTGAATTATTTTTAAAACTAAAAACGTCAATTTCAAACGTCAATAAATAATTAATATACTATTTATAAATTGATATCTTTGCGATATTTTTACGATGTTCTTTTATCGATTTTTAGATTATTTTATATTCGTTTATTCCTTAAAATCAAAATCTAAAATCGTCTATGTTTCATATTTCATTAAATTCTACCACCTCTTAATTTTGACTAATTAATATGATAATATCGACTAATTAATGTGATAAATATTAAACTACAAACATGACAAATGATATATACGCGTATATCATTAACGCGTACAATAGCAGTTAATTACAGTGTAAGACAGACCGTAACGAATAAACTACGTATAAAATTATATGCCTTTTATTACACATTCGTGACTTTTGATAATTAATAGTGTACGAATTCACATATTCGCTTTTGAGCATTAATGATTCCGGGATTTCATCTAAATGATATTCGACCTGTCTACCATTAAAAAAACCCAATTTTTTTGCAAAGAAAATGATGGAAAGTGTTTGTAAAAAAAATAGAGCAGTACTTCTGAAAACAATACCCTCGAATATTTCATGAATCCTCATAATTTTCATCTCGCACTCCACGTTCTAAAATATTTGATCGGTTTCTCGCGCGAACACTGGCGGGAACAAAAAGTACGAAACATATCTGGAATCGAAACCCTCCGATCTTTCGATGTAAAAAATATCTCGTAAAAACGTTGATATTTTACTTGAAATAGATTCGATAAATGCTAGCGTGATATCGATATCTATCCTGATAACCGATTTTTTCGAATTTTAAAGAATATTTAAAATTATTATACAAAGAATCAGGCAAAAAAATGTTAAAATGACCAATTAGACATTGTGATGCCCTCAACGTTTACTATGTAAAATGTGCGAAATATGAGCGGGTCCTTATCCGAATGAAGTGAACGAATCCAGAGGTTAAATATTGATTTTCTGCCCGAGTGTTCAGTCTCGTTCGCTGCACAAAATCCGTAAATTACCGTGGACTTGATAATTATTTCCCGATGAAATAAACCGGAAGTCGCGATTAGCTGATTGGGAAAATAATAGTGCAGGTATATCGGCGCACAGAGTTGCTAATTATATTATTATTTTGTTGCGGCTTTTTACGGAACGCCAGCTTTCGCAAAAATATGTGCATATACGTGCGAGTTGACTTACATCTGTGCTGAATATTGGTAAAATTGTGTACAACGCTGTAGTGCTTTCAATAGGACTAAAATGAGAACGCATTCGGCAAGCTAAGTTCGTGACCTATATTTGAATTATCAAACGGCTCCTTTCTTTGTAGCTTTTTCCTGATGCACTTCTCAAATCACAAAGCACGGAAGCCGCCGCGTCCACGAGCGATTTAGCATTGCGGCATCTTTATATATGGCTGTTAAGTCAATCCATCAGTAACATAATTTTCAAGTACCGCGTAAGAAGACTTTACGGCACGGAGACTTACGAACATAATTTTTTCACGAGCTTCTGAAACTTTTTCATTAAACTCTACGTTAGAAATATGGTGCTGATATAACGCTAATCGACGGTTAACTATAATTTTGCAACTATTTGAAATAAAATAATGGTAAATTGTAATTAGAGCCCGGATGAGGGCTGCAAAGTGATGTACCGTTCGTGCTGAGCATCACTGAACGTTGAAAGGTAGTGATGAGGAGTAAAACAATCGTAGTACAGAGTGGGGAAATGCTTTGGGCATTAACCGCTGCTGCGTATAATCTTACTCGTTTAGCGTTCAGTGACGCTCAGCATAAATGACAAAGCGTTACAGCCCTCATCCGGGCTTTAATTGTAATATGTGGATGCCTCAAAAAGACAGAATATCCTATATAATAACTTTATTTGCTAGGTTTATTTGAAATTAATTTTGTTTAAGATATTAGGAAAAATCATAATTTATCGCAACTTGTGGATTTTAGCATAATTGGTACAAGCTTAAATTAAGCTGAAATTAGAAGATTTTATTAAAGCAAATAACATCTCTGAAATTATTAGAAATCACTTATAATCTGAAAATTATTAATGACTCAATATTTTTGCTGAAAAGGGATTAATCTCTAAAGATCAGTGTCATTAAAAAACATCTCTTTGAAATATATTATATACATATATACGAAAATTACATTTGTTCATTGAATTATTAAATTATATTTGCTTCCTCATTTTTTTAAATATAATTCAGAGTATTTTCAGAGATGAATGATGCGAAAACAGCGTCTGTTTAATTAAATAATTAAATAATCTTACATACGTTTTTAGTAGATTACGAATTATGTAAAAAATATAATCTATTCTATTTAAAGTTGCAGGATATTTTAAACTACCTATCTGTTTTTTCTCTTTCTCTCTCTTTCTATCTACACAAAACTCAAACACTTTACGCTCGTTTGTGTTGCACATTTGCCGCGATCGTAAATCAGAAATCAGCTCCAACAATGAGGTTCTCTCGCATCGGTACAGAAGGAAAACACGATACGCGTCTTTTTATCCTACTCTCGCTGAGAGTATTCGATAAATTTTCTTCGCTGTACAGACAGAAACCGCCTGCACAATTTCTGTCCAATCAGGGGGCTATACGGAACAGAAGGAACCAAAGAGAAGAAAAGCAGAGTAGAATGGAGCGACAGACGAAAACAAAAGCACTATCGATTAAAAAATCACGCAAGCGCCTAGAAAATCCTGCTTTATTTCGCTTTTAGATAAAAGGAAAAACTTGGTTGGAGTAGTACGGAGGTATAATCTATAGAATAAGCTGTGAAGTGTCCCGAGAATATGTAAGGAAGATCTGTGAAAGGTGGATACAGTTCGTATGAAAAACGTAGTGAAACCTGAAAGGTTACGTATTTATGATCGATAGTAACTCTGTCACTGCAATTTATCGTATCCTCTCCATTCCGATCCGCTCTCTTATTCCATTTGTTTCCTCCTTTCATAGATTTCGATTATTTTCCGATGTTCACTCATATACGACTACGAAAACAGAATTGCAAAAATTTATTAGGTCTATATTCGTCATTTGTGATACATATTAATGGGGCTCTTTTTTATTGCATCGTAAAAGGTCTCCCAAGATAAATACAAGATCAATTTAGAGATTTTTTAATGAGAATTGTCAAATATTTCCGCTTTACGTCTGATTTGCTATACGCAAAATTGTAACAATATCAATGGCAGTATTATGAAAACTTTGCGATAAAATCCGAAAAGAGATGGGAGATAGGTAACTAATCTCGATCAATGCGACCATCATTTCATCTTCCCATTTCTGTACTCCCACGTACTCCACGTCGAACGTATCGGACAAAACATATTGCACGCGTACTCGAGCCTGCTCTATCTCGATCGAAAACCAACAGACCAATACGAATCTCCCTATCGATACTTCTCTTTTTGCTGAGTAACCGCCTTCTCAAAATCACTGCGCCCACGACACGTGGCGTATCAACACCACGGAGTAACAATCAGGAACTCTGATTGATTTCACTGCCGTCCGTATTCGTTGTCTTTTTATGTCCAATTCTGTCACACCGCCATAGGTTTTTTTCCCCTTTTTTATATTCTCACTGCTTTTCCGAATATACATGACGATTCGTATTTTATCCACGAGACTGAAGAAATTTGATAAACGTCACGCGAGAAGCATAACGAAAGGATATTCATTGGTTTGAATTTATTAAAATATATAATATAAAGCGATAAATCTTAGTATTATAAACAGCGTGATTGTATTAATTTCTTGCATTATCAAAGGTAATCGGGTGAATGTGTTTCCAGTCTTAAAAAATATATTTAACGATCGAGAGATAATAGTATTATTCTAAATTTATTGGCATAATGTCTCAGTATAAACTACTGCCCGGCGGCACTGTCGAGTAACGAGTCGAACCGAAGTTTATCGACGCGTTCTCTTACCTAATCCCACATTTCCACTGCCTTATCGTTGGCGAACTTCTTCGAGGCGCCGGGGTGTACTCGCCAGATATAACTCAGTAGTGGAACAGTGTTAGAAGATAAAGAAGCGATATTTTATTTGGACGCGCAGTGTGAATTTCTCTCGATTTCCTCGAACAACGCGGAGGTCGTCGAAAGCCGATTTTTTTTCCAGCCGTGCCCAGCAGGTAAAGTAATTTTACAGGCAAATACGCCGCTTTGCGGATTTTACGTTAAAAAAGAAGCAGAAATAAAAAAAATACTAGCGCAATGGCAGCTACATGACACCGTGGCGCGCACACACATTGACGTATGTGGTGCAGTTTGTGAGCGAACTGCATGAAATGGACTGGGGAGGAGAGGATGTGAAAGAGAGAGAAAGGCCGAGGAGGAGAGAGAGAGAGAGAGAGAGAGAGAGAGATTTCTCGAAAAATAAAAGCATCGAGGCATCATTTTTTTTTATTGGTTCGACGGGGAATCGTTATCACGCCATTTGCTGCAGCCCGACAATAATCCACCCGATCGAATCAATGATTGTGGGCCATTTTCGCGCGGACGTTCTATTTTCAGCGCATATGATTGTACTTTCGGACAGTCAGACTCGATTCGCACATACATAAAACGGATCCTGCATGCATGACGTCGCCACCTGCGGACACCTTGCCACGCATTTTAACATGACATATTTGCGCCTTTGAATCCCATTATTTTCTTACCACTCGCGGCATCATACGTATTCATGATGCTCCCGCAGGACGTGAGAAATACGTATATAGATATATATACTGGAATCTTTTTGCCCGTCTTATTCATATTAGGACGAAACTTTGTTATATAAAATTGTGACGTTACAGAAACTGACATATCGTATCCAAATTTCTTGCGCACTTCTATCGAGGATATCGAAAACACATATTATATATATCGCCGCAAAACGTACAGCTACTATGTGGTAACTATTAATAAATGCATATATGCTTCTATCGAAACCAGGAAAATAGATACGTTGATAAATCATGACGTAATTTAAACTTTTTATGGAATAATATATATCTCTAATTTTTCTAACTTTTAAAAATGGACGCAATCATCTCTTAAAGAACGCCTTAACTTTACGAAGCGCACGTGTGCCGGAGGTTTAACGATCCAATTAGTAAGCATTGGTAGAATTTCCCGTCGAATAAACGAGCTTTGGATTACGCCCACGAGTTAGCCTGACGCGCAAAAATATCGATCTGCCTTTTAACCAGTCTGTATAGAAAAAAAAAAAAACCCGAGCAGGAAATCTTTGGAATGCAGGAAGCGACAATGAGCGCGCCGCGCGAATGCCGATCGCATGTAAAAAAAACACGCCACGCAGCGCGTGGTTTTCGATCGGCGGGACGCTGCAGCGCGCGCGCCATTCTTCGCGTCCTTTTCACCCTCTCTGACCTCTCCCCATCTTTTTTTTCATCGCCACGCCGCGCCGCGCCGTGCCGTACTGTGCCGCACCGGAAACTCCCGCGGTCGGCGGCGAAACATTTTTCCATGGACATGGGTGCGCGCCGACATGTGGAATGAGGCACGGTTCGCCGGTTGAAAGCTTTTTAATGACCGGCAAAACGACAGATCGCACTTGGACGGAGCTCGTGAACGCGGAAGGGAGGGGTCAATTGTATATATATTTCGGATTTCGTTCCTTTTCATTCTAATAATCAACTGGTTTACCAATCACGAGTTAGTCATTTAATACGTCTAAATCGACACTCAAACCTTTTAAATACGTCGAAAAGCTTTTTATGTCGTTATCGATTTACGGGGGATATTGAATGTGATTATTAATCAGAATAGCTATGAATAAAATCGTTGCTTTATTTAATGCACATTTAATTCAAATATTAAGTAAAGTTAACAATTATTTATTGTTATTTATTTCTTAATTTTATATTTCCAATTGAATATTTCTCTTTTTTTCGTAATTTTAAACTTAAAATTAGTTTTAAAACGATAGAGTCAGCATTGACTAAAAAAATTTAAAAATAATTCATCAAAAATAGTCTTTAGCTATTTTTCTAAAAGCAAAAACGTAGATATTGACGTCCCCTTTTGTTCGTCATTAATACAAATTAACGGAAAATAAAACTAAAAAAAAAATAGATGTGTTCTATATTTAATTATATGATTATGATCAAAATATAATTCTAAAATCAGAAAAATAGTTAAAAAGTCATTCTCTTCTTTAAATGGATTTAAGTGCATGAATCGTATACTATGTATTGAGACTAATAATAGTAATGATATACATTATACATATTATACAAAATGATATTTGAATCTTTTTAGAAAAGAGGTATAATATTCTATACACCACTACTCCTCCCCTTCCTCTCTCTCTCTCTCTCTCTCTCTCTCTTTCTTAGGATATTAAAAACTTATGAAGATGCAGGTGTCACGGCAGGAAGATGCGTGATGGTTAAAATAATCGGTTCCACATCTCGCGCGTAATTACGATTGCGGACACAACGAGATTCGACGATGCTTCGAGAAAAGTTCTTAATTGAATACTTTGTCCTTAATTAAGAGTAGGGTCTAGATACGTGGGAGATCGCGCCGCGTTTTTCGTGATTGCGAACTTTCGCTCGCATGTGAACGAGCGCGCACGGCACATACGCACGTGTACGAGACCAGCAGAAATGCACGATCGTTAGCGACCGAAGGGGATGAAATGACTTGGCCCAAGGCTAACGCAATCAGCATTCCCAGTTTAATGAGCCCCGTATCCACCCCCGCCTCTCTTTATCACTTTCTGTCCTTGCTACGCGCAAACGTTTCCACTACCGCCGTCTAGCTATCCCTTTTGCGTTGCTCTTAGGGGTTGCACACTGCCCCCCTCCCTTCCCTCCGTCGCTCCAGAAGAGACAGTGGAGGGCTCGCAATCGTAGCCAGGGTAATTACTATCCTTTCAAAATAGACACTTCCGCCAAGCAAGCTGAGCGAAGTGAGTTTAGCGATGTAGCAGAATCAGTACAAGAAATACGGGAAAGAAAGGAACGAGAATAATAATTTTGAAAAAAGTCAGCGCAGAAAACAAAATGAAAAGCGAAGATGGAGAGAGAAAGGGAGAGAGCAGAGGTAAAAAAGAGAAAGATAGAGCTGAACATGCAATATTATAAAAATAAAAAAATCGATGTAAAGGGAGAACAGCACATTAAAACATAATTTTTAAAAAAGGAAAAGAAAACAAATTAAAGCTAAACGGAAGCGTATAAGGGTAAGAAAGGAAAACGAAATCAGGAGGAACGAAAAACAACTCTTGAGTGAGGAATGTGGAAGAGTTTATATAAGAAAGAATCTCGCGAAAGAAAAGCGAACAAAGAAATACAAGGGAGAAAAAAAATTAAAACGCTAGACTAAAAAAGTGAGCGAGAGAGAGAGAGAGAGGGAGAGAGAAAGAGGGAAGAGGGAGGAGAGAAAGATAGGGCAGAAAGGAAAGGAAAAAAAACTGAATATATGATATAAATTAAAATTAGGTAATACAGTAAACATAAAGTAAATTAAAGTAAACATTTAAACAAGTAAATTAAGAAGATAATCAAGAAGAGTGAAGGAACAGGCCAAGGGCAAGATGTGTGAAAAACAGTAAGGAAAAAACCGAAAGGGACGAAAACAGATAGAATGAAATCTGTGCGTCATTCCGCGCTAAAGTGCTGAAAAGTGTTCCGATGTGTCCGCGCTAATCGGGGCGTCAAAGCCTCCTTTCGTTCTATATCTTACCGAGCGGAGCCGTCTTCGACTATATAAGGCGGAGAGAAAAGGGATGAAGGGATTTGGCGCGGTTTGGCACGGAGGGTTGGAATATCAAGGATTTTCGCAGAATCTGAGCCCACTCGGTGCTCTGAGCTTAATCGTTTAACGCTGTCGTCTTGTCAAGTAGTATGATCGAGAAGCGAACCGACGTGACATGTTTTTGGTTAACGGGCTCGAAAGGTGCATGATTGCATCGATTACGAGTTAATCTTTCATTTCTGTACCGTATTTTGATAGGCTAACGTTCCATCAACGGATATAATATTATATGAAAAACTGTGATTGTTATTAAATTGCTGAACCGTAACTGATAAAATCACACATCGTATTATAGCGTAGTTATGGCAAACTTAGCGCGGATACATCGTGTTATTATCCGATTTCGTATGATACGGATTTGCTGGAGTTTATATTTTTTGTTTATACAGCGATAAAAATCGCGCACGGAATTACTCGCGATATACCGATTTTCGCGTAATGTTTATTAATAAGTCCAAGTGTGTGGGAAAATATGCGCATATTCTCGATACCTTTCTGAATACGCGATATTGAATTGAATGAATATCGCGCCAACGTGACAATCCATAATTCTATTTGATATATGCTCTTTGCTTGTGAAAGATTATAAAATAAAATAAAATCGTACAAATATATACAAACATTTAAGAAGATTTAAGAATTCCTACGGGAGATAGAAGTATAAATGCCGGATTTACAAGAGAAACTGCGCCGAAAAACAGAGCTTATCTAGGAAAGCTGGTATTTTCATGCAACTTTCTCCGTAATGCATTCTCGCTCCCATCCGCATATTGAGGTAAACAATACAATACAATTATCCGGCTCATTTAACGTCCAATAATGTAAACGCCCCGTAATTTAACTCTCTCTCCCATGCGACGTAACATCGCGGTATCGTGTCTGGAAATATTTCCAGTATTGTCAATGACTGTTAATAACAATGCCGGTACCCTAAAGATGCGTCAAACGAGCGAGCGAATAATTACGATATTATTCGCGTCAATACTTTATCCATTTTGGTACACGGAAGCTGCTCGCCGCAAATTCTTCGATCGGAGGAGTTTACCGCCACCATCGCCGCCGCCCCTCTGCCTTTACCTCGATCTATCCACCTTATGACCCTGCTACTTTCCTTCTTGGGGCCCGTAAATCGATTACTCGTCGCCGTGTCGAGTACGGCGTTCGTAAATTAGCACCGAGGCGAACGAGCGTGAGCGAAGTGGTTCGACAAGGTGGTACAAAGTCGAGGGTCGCCTTCTTTACGAGGGTTCAGCCTCCGGTGGGGGTGGTTAAGCGGCAGGCTTTAGTGGCACTTACCATCGCAAACATTATTTTATCATTTTAATGGCGACCTAAGAGAGAGAAAGGAGGCCGTGGAGAGAGAGAATAAGAAAAGAAAGAGAGAGAGAGAGAGAGATCGAAGTACAGGTGAGTAGAAACGAAAAGTCGATTCTGAAGCAGGAAAGAGGCATAACTCGACTTTGTGGTCTGAGGTTTCTTACAGGCTTCGCCATCTCCCGATACTTCCCTCCGTTTCTTCTTCTTCTTCTTCTTCTTCTTCTTCCAATCTCCTCATTCTCCTTCTCCACTTTCGATCTCATCCCACTTCCTACAATTGACCCTCGCGTCTCCCTCCCGCCCCTTCCTGTCTTATATAAGATTACGCTTGTTACGACAGTCTCCGCTCGACAAGACGGCCTCATCCGTCCGCTTGGCGTGTTGACTTCGTTAGGGACGACGAACCGCTTTAATTCACTACCCTCTCGCTGTTCCCCTTGAGCCGCCTGTACTACAAACCAACCCTCTTCGGCGCAATGATTCCACAACTGCCGATTCTCTTTTCTCATTCTCACTTCTTCTTTTTCTTTTCTTTCTCTCCTTTAAGCACCTATATAAGCGAGCGATTTTTCGCTTTCTTCCTTTCCGCACTATCGTTATCATATATTTTTTCGCCTTTTAATCTGATATAAAATGTGATATTGGAAAATATATCTATAAAGAATGTTTTAAAATTAATTTTCATTAGTAAAATTATTGTGAGAAAAAAAAGTGTTTTGAGAATGTATTTCTTAAAATAAAATACACACACACAACGTATATGGCCCTCTAGAAAATACCTTTCTCTATTCTTAAAAATATATTCTCAAATATTATCTTGTAAAACAAATATTAAAATGTTTCTTGCAAATATATTTCCCAACAATATCACATTTTTATGTTAAATCTCGTTTATCATAAATCTGCACAGTCTCGCTGTTATCATCTCTCCCATCTTGCTTTGGACGTGACGAGATCTATGGCTGTCAGGATGCTTGTCTTTCATCCAATCTTAAAATGCTTTCAGTCTCTTAAATTTTCTAGACCAAATAAGCCACAATCCTGTAATATCTCTTTTATTATATTGAAGGGATCTCTTTTTCCGATCTTCTTTCATCTCGCTGTAGTTTTGGCCACGTCGCTTCGTATCTCCAATGGCTTCTTTCTTCTTCTTCTCCTCCTCTTTCTCTCCTTTCTCTTCTTCTTCTTCTTCTCTTTCTTCATCCTAAAGCCCTTTTGGTTGTGTTTCTTTCAGCGCGTGCTTATCATCAAGCGCATAATCTTCTTTTTTGCCTTCATCTTTAATCCTTTCTCTTGTAAATCATTATAATACTTACTATACAGAGCAAATTTCAAAGTAAATACTTTGCAAAGATAGTAGCTGATATCTTGATCGTATCATTTTTTCTTTTATCATTACTTGTTTGGAAAATATTCAGCTTTAACATATAAATTTAAAGCAATCGATTGAAAAAAATTCCATATATCCTTCATCAAAATCCATGTTTGCCTTTGTACCTCTTTGCACTTCTCTACTACTGTTTAACAATAACATTTTTGTCCAATCTATGCATTTCGCTTTATATTCTATTAAATATTTGATGTATTTTCTGCTTTCGTTCTTTTGTGCTTCAAATTCAAGAAATCTTTGTGCAACTTAACTTCTAGCAATAATCTCGTTGTATGTACTTATTTCCCTGTAAATCATTCTTTGTTATCCTCGCAACTTTGATAATGATGCATTTCTAAACAAGATTGGCAAATTATGCGCACCATGTTTGATATAAAGACAAAAACGTCGAACTCTTAAGGAATCGAAGAAACCAGCTCTTCGTCATTTCGCTGTCTTTTTTACAATTTTTCGAACTGGATAAAAATCAATTTCCTTTCTCACCGCCTTGGAAGAGAACTCACGCTCGTCCCTCTTATTTTCACTCTTTCATCTCTCCTTATCTTCTGCTTCATCAACCGTGCGATCCGTACAGTTTCATCTGTTTCTGTCCTTAACGGCTTTCGTCGTCTACTTCATCTGCTTTTTCTTCCGACTTTCTTACCGGCCATCCGAACATAAGGCCGAGGCCGAGGCCTCTCACCACTCCTTCGGAGATATCCATCATCCTTCAACGCAGATTTTTAATAAAACTTCTACAGCCTCGGCCACGCAGCCGCTGCTCTGCTCTTCTCGGCGCTGTGCCTCCCGTGCTGTGCTTAATATTTCATCCCATCTATAGTGATCATCTACGAAGCCCCTGATTTGCCTTCAACGCTCCTGGCTTGCCCCTCTCACCCCTCCCTCTTTCCTTGCCTGTACGAACAACGAGGCGATCGATTCCACAACGGGACCATTGTAGCCGGTATTCAAGTCGTAAAACGTGTCGTCGACCCCGCTGTCAAATAAGATTGCTACTTATAGGAGAACACAATCCAAAACTAATTGATCCTTGAAATATGCTGTTAGATACATAAATATAAAAGTGGCGCATAGATTTTTATTCAAATTTTCAGATTTACGAGATAAAACTATCCTTTGAACAGTAATATTTACTAAAAAGAGTTCGTTCATTTTTTATGAACAGTTGTGTGATTGACACATATATTTTAATTAAAATATTGCTGTGGAAACATTAAATAATTATAATCTCAAATTATTGTTACCTAACTATATCTAGTTAGATTATGACTGTTCACAGATGTGATAGAATGAAGCTATGTGTCACATAAAAATTTCCTGTTTCTTTGTTTCGTGAGAATAAATAATATAACACTTTGTATATAGAAGTAATAAATACAGGTTAAACCACAAGAGTTGCGAGCTATTTTCTCTAAAATTCTTAGGATAGCGATAACATTCTTTTCTGATGTTTTAAGATATTCTTTTCGCGCTCTTTATCAAACAAATGAAGTATTATTCCAATATATATTATCTTAAAATTATCTCTTAAAAAAGTACTCTTAAGTATATAGAAAAGGAATTTCCTATTTCCTTAACTATATCAAGTATGAAAAAAATCATTTATTTTTAAACAATCACTATTAATTATTTGTATATTACACATATACAAATAAATTTATTCCTAACCATACGTCGTAATATTTATAAAACATAATAGATATGAATAAACATCTGTTATTCGTGCTAATCATCTAAATGAATGCAATATAATTATCTGCTGAATAATGTTATCGCGAAAAAATAGATAATATATCTCTGTTGCTCGTGCAGAGTTGGAGCAGGTGTAATTTTCTTCACACACCTATGACCTGTATCACGATCTCTTTCGTAATCTCGACTGCTTGATTGGATTCACAATTCAATTATCACAAGTCCTCACGAGCGAAGATCGATAGAACATGCAAACTCTATTGCTTTTGCACAAAACAAATAGGTAGGTAGGTAGGTAGGTATCACTGTACCGTGAAAGAGGGCCGAGAGTCCCTGGCGCAGATGAACGCAAACAGACTCGAAAGAAGCTTAGAGAAAATTATTTCGTCGTAAGAAAGAGCGCAAACCTCTTACTCGCATTTCTGATAATTTTCCTGCAAGATGTCACAAAAACATTGTAATGTAAATCGCAACTATATCACATTTAATGAAGATTTTGTAAAGAATAATTATAGTAGTGATTATTTCTCTTAGTATTTTATTGTTGTTATTATTAGTATTATTTTCAGTAGAAAATTGTTGATTTATCGTTTAATATAAGTGGCGTAATAAAAAGCGTTTAATCTTATTAATAATTCAACAAAAAAAATATTAGTTTGCTGTAGAGAAAAAATATCACGATTAAAATTTGAATAAAAAAGGATGAACATCGATACTGCGGTTTTAATCTATCACTTACTGTGTGCGGTCTTTTAATGTGGCTTCCATTTTTACAATATTTCAAGTAATGTCAATATTGAAAATTACACTTGATTTGAAATTTAAATTATATTGCGCCGTTATAGATATGACAATCGTACTGTTAAATTCCTAATGATTATCGGTAATCGTCGGACGGAGTTGTAACGAGATCATAATTTCATAATTTAAGTTAACGATTTATGATTTCACAATTTCAAATATTAAACCAAAGTCATACGCAAATACAAAAAGAACCAGTTTAGTTTTTCAATTTCGGTAAAGAAACACGTAAAAAAAATGCGCATTTTAATTCCTTTTATTTCTAAAAACGACTATGCTATATATTTTATTTTTTTCACGATCGCAACGCAATTGAATGCATGCAAATGAAGACTTGTATTATGCAGGCGAAGGATCAACGGAGGACGAATCGACCGCCAGATTGCACGCAATGTTACAGAGATATTTTTCGGGCAGGATGCCGACGACATAAAGACGTCGCGGACAGGGGGACAGAAGGGCGCGGACGGGCGAAGGTGAGAGGAGTAGCGGGAGCGGAGAACAATTCGGAGATTCGCGGCACTAAAATTTCACGACTACGTCGGTAGCAATTTCAGCTGATCGAGGGGGTGATGCAGCCGCACCGTGTCCTTGTCTATTTGTGTCCTTAGAGCGACCGAGGGAGGCGAACGGGGAACGGTGGGGGTAGGAAAGGAGGTTTCGTGAGACCATCCGGAATCAACGGTCGGGAAAATGAGTGCCATCTCTTCCGGAACACGCACCCGGAGAATCACGCCGGTGCCGGTGAGAAATTCACGGAAACGGCTACGCCGGAGAAGGGTGACGAAATTCCATGACCGATGGCGGAGCGAAGATTTTTCGCCGTCGAGCGACACACCAATTTTTTTACGTAAATGAGAGCCCCGTTAGATCATTACTGTGGCATGCATTATCTTATCCTTTCCTTTAACTGTCGTCTCGCATCACTTTCTTATTCATCTAAGTCTAAAGCCGTCTTTCCTTCTTCGAATATTTACGCCTAACGAGTTAATGGTGAAGAACTGTATCTACTACTATATAGATACGATGATTAATGTTTATTTTATATTAGTTTACACGCATGTTGACAAAGTTCAATTAAATCCATGACCCATTTTAATAATTTTTTGGCAGTTGTGCTGTATCATCTTTTTCTCTCTCTTTTCTCGTATCTATTGCCATTACTTTCGAGAGAAGCACATAACATTTCACGGACGTCGAATCTCGTAAAATTCGTGACGCATCTGGAGGAAAATTTGTCGCGATACATTCGCGGCTGAACGACATTTAAATCCCTGTGTGGATGTAAATTTTATCCTGTCCATGTAAGCTAATCGTCAGTTCGCAATGACTATTATTGTTACGACGACAACGATTACATCGACACTTTTACAGCTGCGTACGCGCGATTTTGACAACCACGCTTCTCTGAATACATGGAATAAAGAGGCCGTAAAAATGGTGTATATACATTCGCTTCGAAATTACTATACATATATGTAGAGATACTTCGTATACGTCGTCGTCAGCGTTTCATTACTTCATCGCACGAAATTGAAATTATCGTTCCTCATAAAAATTTTCTTTCGCAGTGTATTCTTTCTATTATGTAACAGTCTCTTATAATAGTCTAAAAAAAAAATCATATTACACTACGATATCGAACGAATCTGCTCTTTTATGAGTTTAATACGTTCAAGGAAAAGATTAGTTTAAATCGCGAATAGAACACTACAGATTAAGATTAAGTCTTAATTTTATGAGATTAATTTAAGATCTTAATTTTTATGAAGTTTATATATTTATATTACTAATTTTTATTATATTACTTGTATGTTATTATCGATGGCAGTAATAGTCGCTTCATTATTGCAAAGTAGCGTCGAGTTGCTAGTAGCATCGACAAACACCCTTTGACGTGATGCATATTGGATGAAATACAAAACGCTTCGGGATAGGATTATCAGGGTATTACGTATTGCGAACCGTACGGATGGAAAGAGGCGTGGCGTTAGATTGAAAAATCTTTCGAAATATCTCAACGTCATTTTTCGGCTCTTGGCGGATAGGAAATATTCTATCGAACAGGCAGAATGGCCAGGGCGGATCGGGAAAGGATAGTACGACAGGGTTCGAATGATCGGGGCGGGCCGGAACGGCGACGAGAGAGTCGAAACGTGGGGATAAAAGGTCAGGAGATTAACGCATCGATTAGTTCGAGCACGGCGAAACACTCTTCGGCACTTTGGTACCGCATGTATGTATGTATATGTGTGTATGTGTGTGTATGCTACCGTCACGTCCGTCGGTCAGAACGTTCTTTTTATTATGCCCAGCTACCTTCCAAAAGAGCCCGGATGAGGCCTCATTGCATTATGCGGGATAACGCAGAGAAATTCTTTTTTCTAGAAATAATATTAATTTCCCGTAATTCGTACATCTTCGGTACGTGTCGATTTCGCATTATTAATAGCTCCGTTGGAGATGAATTAGAAAGGAGCACTCCGGCACTGTAAATATCTTATTAGTTTCCGCTTTTACATGAACGGAAGGATTAATTAAAAAAAAACGAGGCCGCTAGTGAAATATTTATGCTGTTGGAAAGGAACCGGTAGGAATAAGCTGTAAAGATAAAGATACAAAAAATTAACTTTACACGTATTTTTTTATTAAAAAAATTGTATTAAGAATAGATTGAAAACTACAGAATACGATATATTTTTTCTTATTTTTTTTTTTTAATTTTAATGAGAGAAATTTTACGGTTTTAAACAAATTATATGTAGATATTTAAAATTTATATCTTATGAAATTTAGATGGATATTTATTGAGATAGATATTATGTAATAAAACTGAATTTTTTCTTCCTTCGTTTCGTGCGTAATTGGAGAGTTTTTTTTAAATATTAAAGGATCACTAAAGCGAATTATTTAGGTTTTCAGTTCTACGCACTTAAATCGTGAGACCTTGGAAACCATTTTAAAATTGAAACATGTTAGAGAATTATCACTGCAATTTATGCCGCGTACAAATAAGTATCTTATTGGAAGATCTCAATATAAAGAGACAACGAATTGGCACAGAGATAACCACTAGGTTAATCATCTTATTTATGTATTATGTAAGCATGGTACTCTCTTAATAATAATCAATTGAAGCCTTTCATAACAGTTATAGCTTATATTTCCATTTGTACCAATTGAGACAAATTATACTATCTAAACATCCTTTATTCAATTCAACGAATACAACCTCGTCAACTATGACCTTCCAAATTTTGCAACTACTTTTTCTTACTCCATATACGTAATTACGACGATAGGATTTAAATACACAATAGATATATAAATGCGAAGTGGAAAACGAATGAAGACGCCACGTGCAGTTTTACGTTTTGCAAAACTGTTATTTAAAATACAAATGCGTCTTTTAAATAACAGTTGAGAGCAATAATAGACAGCGTTACATGCGGAAAATGAAAAACACAGACGGAACGAATACGTAAACTAGTACCTGTACCACGTCGGAAGCCAGCAATTTACGTGTTAAAGCGGAAATAAGAGAGAAGAAACGCTGCAGAAGAGCGGAGGTTTCGTCTCACAGATGCAAATACTTAATTTTTCTCTTTACGCCAACTACAACTACATTTCCTTTGCGTTTTTGATCCTGGTTGAATTGCATTTGCAGTTTCCACACAGTAATACTAACTTTTTATCCGCCATTTAGACATTTTTCTCCTCTAAATATAAATACGCAAATAAATCAACAATGTATTCGCGAGCCATTGTAGTATTTTACGAACTCAAATAATGAGAACATTTTCTAATTACAGTGAAAATTTGTTCTTTATCTCTGAAGATAAAGATTTAATCCGTAAAGAACCAAGTTTTTGATCAACGTAAAAACATTAGATCTTTATTAGATCTATTTTTGCTTTTACCTTTTATTTTCTTTATTGTATATTTGTGTCTCTTATTTTTCAATTTTTCTCGTTATTAATATAGCTTTGTGTGACACGTTTAAAAAATTATAACAAATAAATTGTCAATACTTCAATATTTTTATCAATAGTTATATCAATAGTTTCATTCTGAGACAATTGATTATTAGATTTTTATAGAGAAAAAGAGAAAGACTGATGCTGCCAAATAAAATTTACGAGTCTCGGTTATGACAAACTCAATAGACGATTCACTTCCTCTTATACATTTATTTTTATCTATCAGAATAAAACATTCTCATTTACAAAAAAAATTACCAAAATAATTAGAGTGAATAAAAGGCATTAATTTCTCCGCTACTCGCGGTCAGGCCGATTTCGCGAGTGATGAATGAAGGCACGAGCAATCTTTTTTCCACCGTTTTTCTTGCGACATTTCCTTCGCGTGGTCGCTCATCGAAACTACATAAGCTCTACTTACCCCCGCGGCAATAGTGTTGGCTTTGGTTTGAGGTTTGGTCGCGCCAAGCCGCGTGTTTGCGGTTTTGCTGTCGGCGCTCCGAAGTAGACTCCGCGCACACTGTATATCCACATATATCCACAAACCCTGCCGTGTGTCCTGACGACAGCTCTCGAGTACTGTGCAAGAGAGTGAACGGACGCGATCGATATAACGATAGATGTTCTGCGAGCAGACAGCTCGAGCTTATCGACGAATCGCGTGCCGCACCGCTCCCGTGTGATTTGTGGGGATAAAAACGCGCGGGATCGGTCGGTGTCAGATTTTCGACGATGAGAAAAAAAAGCCCACAGCAAGCGGGGTCAGCGAAGCTGATAGCCAAGCGAGGAAAAATCGATGATTATTTTGCAAAAAAAAAAAAACCCTTCCCGTATGGGACACCGGGGCTTTTAAAGGTAGCGAAAGCTCGCATTTCGGCCGGCGCGATTCTTCCGACTGTCAGTATTTCTATTTGAACAAAACAATATCAAGGAAATGAAAATATAAAATATAAATACAGCATGTATATATGTGTGTGTGTATGTGGGTGTGTGTCTACCAGTAAAAAATAACTGAATGAAAAATATAATGACAAATAATAATCAAGTGAAGTTTCAATTTATGAGAATATTTATTCAGTTGTGATAATCAAATAAATGAATGATATCGGTTTAGAAACGCATTCGAAGAAGAGCTTCGGATGGAAAATAACCCAAAGTAGATGGTGATGGGAGGTGGAGATAGACGGTACATCGACGGTTCCGACACGCTTAATTCCATTATCCTCGTTATCCCCAAAAGCGCGGTCAAGCATAACACAATCTAACATCTTAATAATACAACCCGGTACGAACCACCTTCCAGTTCATTACCCATTCCTGTCTAAGGGTGAAAGCGAATCGAGGATAACGAACCTCTTGGAGCTCGTCGATGGTGGCGGGTTGCACGCCGAGGATCAATTGAAGAATCGTTCGGGCTAATTAATTGGAGAATAATCTGAGGAGAACTTAATACAGATATACTCGTCTATGTAACATGACGATGACTCTTGTCGAGAGGAAGCGACACGAAGTCGAGAGAAGAAATACGTGAGGGTGAAATTTTCGTTGTACGAATGCTGTATAAATTGGGGGACCAAATCGACAATATTAAGAGTGTATATTGATAAAATAAATACTCGCTCCAATTCAAACCAAGTCGAAATAATACCTTCGTGATGTATATCTATCTATTTAGCAGGGAAAAATCAATAAAAAATACTCTAGCTTGTTCCAAATTTTATCAATAATATTACCATTTTTCTTATTTTACAATATAATTCGGACAATATAATAATATAATATACGATTAGATCTGTTAATATATTTTAAAATATATTATAATACATAAAAGTATGTCCGACATGTATACGTGACCTTCTATAGCGAATTTTCGACGACCCAGAGGACGAAAAAAATGGCCTGTATCCCGGCTAGGAATCGAAATGTGTTTTCTTATCAGGCATCTCTTCCTCGTGCGATTTCCGTAGAAATACCGATCGGCAAAGCCAATATCCTTACGTTTCACCAGGAGACTCAGAATCCGCGACCAGCATCACGAAATGGTATCGGTAAATCGAGGAATTCTCCGTTTAAGAGATACGAGCCGGCTGTACGTCAGGCAAGCGACCAAAAAACAATAACGCCGAGGAGAATTTTTACTTCCGGCCGGATGCATGCCACCGACTACGGTGCTGGGTGAATTTACATTTTCGTTGGCTGCGCATCGAATCATGCGTCCTCTTCCTTTTTCCTTTTTCGCGACGCTCGCGAACAACGCGCGCACGCGGTCCCACGATTTGCCTGTATTGAAGCGTAAAAAACCGACGGCCGTATGCGCGCATGACCAATACACGCGCGACTGCATTCCAAATAAACCGTCGCTGGAATCCTGATGAGATACGTGTGAGAAAAACAGATATTCTGTACAATTATATTATTAAGATGCGCGCGGGCCTGTGTTTCATTCATACAGATGATGACAAGCTTTTTACACGATTGCGCGCGATACGAAAATGTGGAATGCGAGTTAAATCAGAATTATGTTTTCGCAGAAACAGACGATCGATACACACGGCGAGATACGGACCGTGACTTGTATAAATTGTGAATAAAATTTTGTGAGGTATATATAACTGGACATGACGATTGCTACATTAATGTTTATTATCAATTCGTTATGGCTCTATGAAACTAAGATCATAATTATATGAACTATACATAAATTTAATATTGAAGTAATACAAGTATTAATAAAGGTTTTTCTAAAAAAAATAAAACTTTTAAAGAGAATAATTCGAAAAAATGTATTGATAAGAATCTGAACTGTAATTTAGAAGCATTGAGATTAATAAAAGCAACTATTAAATTAAATTTTTATATTACGTTATATAATGTTACGGACTTTTCTAATATACAACAATGAATACTTTAAGGAACAAAAGAAATTTCTCAGCGAGGTATCATATATTTTATATTATATCGATGTGCAGTAAAAAAAGTTGGAATTTAATATCTTGACTAAAGCGGTTATTTTTCTCGGCCGGTGTGTCTTGATTCGCGAGAATGAACGATTGATCTTTACGATGCCGGCAAGTAAAAGGAAGCTATGAAAATCTCGTTGTAGCATCGATGAGGATTAAATATCGCGAATTTTTCTTCGATAATACGCAGGAGCTCACCTCGACGAGCGATCCAGAAGACCAGAAAAATGCAGAAATACGTTAAATACGATAAAATTTTTTCGCGCGTAAATGTACCCGTTAACGACGTCAAGCGCAACTTCAGAGAGATTGCGAAATAATTCGGATTCCCTGGCAATGAATGCAAAATTATATCAAACGAAGTTCAAAGCGATATAAAATATCCTGCCTTGTTCCGTCCTGGAGATAAAAAAAAAAGATCTTTGTAATTTATACGCTCATTTCAATTTAGATTGAAATTAGGACTTTTATTTTGTTTCTCGAAAAATTTACAAAATTAATGTAAAATTAAATTCCTCTCTCTCTTTCTCTCTCTATAATATACACCACATATATTGCTAATTGTTACTACCTTTTTTATGTTTGCTGTAGCATCTACCATCAATTACTCTCACGACTTCTGTTACACATAAAATTATGACGTATACCGTTGCAATAAATCGGGAAATCACTATTTGCAAAACGAAAAAGCCGTACAGCCACCAACAGTAATTGATCGATGTAACTCCACAACAATTACTTTCCACTCGATATACGTGTGAACCTGAATATGGTAAACGGTGGACAGAACGATCGTAGGATAACATAACGTTGATCTCGGTGAGCAGGCACGAGGGTTGGTTTAAGTGCGTGTTTAGCGGTTGCGATCCCCGATGGCCTTTTCCATGGGACACTAAAGGGCACTAAGGGGCAGTATAAGGCTCGTAAGGAGGAGTGGTAGTAGTGAGAGGTAAACCGTTGCACGTACTCAGACCACTACAATATAAAATCACTCCACGTAAGCGCCCGACAAAGTATTGTCCGGTTCGATCTTGGACATATTTCAATACGGAAATCCTCACATAAGTTATGGAATACAAAATCTAAATATATACACTTTCACATACATACATACATACAATTAATCGTACGTTATATTAAAAAGCTGAAGATAATTTTCTTTCCTTATTCAGGATACAAACTTTAATAGATTGTCATTATTAATATCGAGACGCTAAAACAAATTTTAGTACCTTGGATATTATATAAGAAATGAGTTGATAGTTTGTTTACTGTGTTATTATTATAATATCGAGACGCGGAAACAAATTTTAGTACCTTGGATATTATATTAGAAGTGAGTTAACATTTAATTCACGAAATGATAGAAAAATATGCAGAGCTATAAGGCTCAATCGAAGTTAGCGCGAAGTATATGAAAATAAATTTTTACTTAAACAATCGACAATAATTTTAGTTTTAAAAAACAAAGTTACATTTCTTATTTTTAACGAATGATATAGCTAAGAAATAAAATTAAAACATATTCTACGTTAATAATAATTATATTAAATTTATCACGATAAAACAAATAATTTTGAAATAGCGTGAGTATAAAAAGAAACCTAGATGCATCTTAAACACACCGAGAGAGTGCCTCGCTGGTACGATCGAATTCTTCAATTTGAGACTCGGGAAAACGAGATGACGACTATTCGAGTGGTGCGACATATAGTGTGAGACGAGCTGGCGCGGATCCAGAAAGTGCCAATTCAATCTTACTTCCCTTTCCGGATGTAAAATTTCAGGTAGCCGCGTCGAACTTCCGACTTCCGTTGCTCGTTCTGACTACTGTAGCGTTGCGAGTGTATGTTTCTGGTTCATTTGCGAATACGAACGACATTGTAATAACTCAGCCAAATTGCCAAATTATTTAACAGCATGTTTTTTTGTTCCCTTATACATCTTTTGGAGCAAGTTAGATCAGATTAGACCCTAAAACCTTTTGGAAAATGCGAGATTTGCGGTTGAGTAAAAACTCATTCTTTCATGACAATGACGATAAAAGATAAAATATATCCATGTTTCCCTTATCGTTCCTATATTAAGAATAGTATTATCGCGTTTGTTAACGATGCAATTTTAATTAATCGCGATGCGAAGAGTAATACTTGTATCAAGTAATTTAAACGATCAAATTTCTTGGCCAATATTACCATATTCATTAACGATGACGCAACTTTAATTAATTGTAATGCAAGGAAAAATGATAATATCAAGTGATTTAGACAAATAAATTACTTGAAATTTTGATTTCCAAAAGTCTGAATTTTTTTAACGTTCCATTCACAATTGGTTCCATTCAGATAATTATTATCAGTTTAATAATTGGTAATGATTACGAATTCGATCTATTCGTTGCTTGAAGCACAAAGATATATTAAATATAATATTCGATATATACATCCATGGTGCCATTAATTTATTCCGCGTACGATAGCAGCTGAGTGAGATGAGTGCGCCAGATGAGAAAATTATTCAAGATCCTCGAAGATATGTATTCTTCTTCGCCCTCGATTTTTCTCTAGCATCCCGCGCTTCGAATTTAATGAGGTCCTTTATTGATGAATGACATTTATCAAAGTATCTCAGTATCATCGAACCACGTGATCTAACGATATCACGTACTCATAATTTTCTGCTAACTTGGTTTTTCAGCGGAGATTGAATTTAGAAAATTACAAAACGGAAAGTAAAAGGACGCCGGTCTTTAAAATTTTAATTAAAAGTCGACTGAACAAAATATTGATGTTTAATATTTATCCTAAAACTGTACTGCCCGCTCGTTTTAATAAAATTGATTAAATTTTTAATCTTCGATATTAATGTAGACAGGTATACGGGCGTAGATATTATTGATTTATTAACTCTTGTTAGTTGTTCAACGAGTAAATAATATTTTTTTTTGTTCCTATTAATATTACAGCCCTCGAATTTAATTAAAAGTAATTAAAGTAAAAGTAATAAATACACATAAATGAATGATATCGTAGTATAACAAAGTAATAATATGTTATTCATTCATGTACGTACCTTAAATGATCCAAGATCTTTTACACTGCATGCCAGTTTGACATTTCGTCCCGCTGGTACTGTAATATTTCCGATTTCGTCGACAAATTCGGGATCAGGGATGGTGGTAACTGAAAAAAATAGTAAAAGTTTACGTTAATAGATATAAAACATCTATTAAAGTAGATAATTTTCTAATAATTGAGTTCTAAAGTAGTATATTGTACTAAAATTGCGAGAAAATTTCTAGACTAACATACAATAATTAACTAAACTCTGTATACATTTAATTATAATTATCTCACAAGTAATAAAACAAAATTACACATGTAAATGCTCAAATCATATTTCATCCCCGCGGTGCTGCTTTACAGCATATTGTTTGCGCAGAGATAGACCGTTGTACCACATGAAATTTTAATTAAATTTTAATACGGTTGAAACGGGACATCCATGTGCGACGCCACAATGCGACAAAATCTTGGGCTAAATTTACCTGACAAATATGAGACAGTTTTGGGATCTGTCAGACATCGTCGGGCTTCGGAAGACGTGCAAACTCGATCGACAAAATCCGATACAAAGTTCGACGGCGGAATTTTTTGAAATCACAACGTCAGTGAGTTTCCACGAGTGCGCCAGGGGGAGCATATATACTATTCGTACATCCCCCGACGTTGCTTTACTTCGGGAAAGGCGATCGATCGATCTAGGGGCGGTGTACGCGTGGCTGCGTGGATGCGCTTTGAGTTATAGAAGCTCACCAGTCGGCGTGACAGCTTAGTTATTGAATACAAAATGCAATTTTTCAAGTCTCTACGTACCCGCGGTATCCCGCACCAGCGCCAGTCTCCGACCATCGTCTCGGAGAAACGTGGCGGAGGTCCTTCGCGTGTGCGATGATCGAATCTACGAGAGGATTTCGAGATGCTTATATGGAGATCGAGTTCCCACCCGTCTGTCTCGACGCTTGTATTTCTCCATCCTGCGTGATGTTACTTCATGCGTGAGGCTCGCATTTGCGTAATAACGCCACGCGTGGAACAGAAAAATTCGTAACCGATATGTCGCGAAAACGAGTTTATACACGATATCACTTTGCTACTGTCTATGTGCTAGTGTCTCAAATTAGATATACAACAACTTCCATTTATCATTTTTGGATGTGCTTATTTTGTTATATATTTTGTCGGAATGTTTTAAGTTTACTTATCTATAATCTCTTACATAAATGTTGCACTTTAAACATCCAACAAGCGCTAGAAGTATCTGCCAAGATAGATCGATTTTTATTTTATTCAAAATACGCGTCATTCTCAGATATTATTATCGATTTTAAGAAAATTAATAAAAACACGTGGGAAGAAGCAGAATAAGAGAAAGTTATAAATCTGTAAAGTCTACGTACTTAGAGTTATTTCCGCAATAATACTATTTGAAACTTCAAATCCGATTTGACTACTAAAGTATGTCTCGTTGCAATTCGAGCATGGACTGTAAATAAGAAAGAAGTATAAAAGAGATAGAAAAAAAAATATTATATTCTGGAAATATAAATTTATTAAGATAAAAAATAATACAGCAAAAATAAAATGTAACAAAGTATTACAGTATTAAATAGAAAGAAACATGAAAGAAAAGGTTGAGAATAAGAAAGTACATGTGCCAAGTAAAAAGGAAGGAGAAAAAATGGATGAAAGAAAAGGATGTAAGAAGCAGTAAAAGAGAAAAGGAGAGAGCTTATCAAACTGGATTTATCTCGGTGCGATTAATATATCATTTTTTCGTGAGTCATTTTATAGATTCTTTTTTGTAGAAAAGATATACTTCGGGCGGAAAGTCTCAACGGTCGTGTGATGACTTTTAAGGGTGAATCGAAGTGACTCTCACTTGTCGAGTAACCAAAGTGTACACTGCTAGAAAATTCTCTTTGGTCTGCTGCCATCGGCTTTACTATCTACGGATTCTAGCGGCCGTGCGGTGACACGCGTATGTGGTTCCCGACTGTAGAGAGACTACATTCTCCAAACTCTCTCGCTACTGAGTCTTTCTATACGTCGTCTGCAATTGCATTGCACGAAATGGACCGTGCGGGCGAGAGATCTTTAAAATCAAAAGTCTCTGGTGTCAGACTGTCGCTCAGGCGTGATTTTTATGTACCTGAATCAACAATTCTTAAGTAGTATGTAGAGACTTTTGCGGAGGCGCAACACGATTATAGACAACGCCAAGATTTTCTAATTAATAACGTACATTCGTCTTTTGTTTAATACATCTAATTACCAGCGACGCTGACAATGATTATGTTTATGCTAAAGCTAAATGATCATAATTTTCTATTATGAAAATACCATCGTGATGTTTTATCCGTCCATTTCCGTTTTCTGACAATAACTGTAAGGAAACGATATCAAATATCAACCATCATATCATTGGTAACGATGATCGTAAGGAAATGAGAGGGGCGAAATTGCTATTATATAAGTAACGCATGGCATATCAACATGAGATTTTGTACAAAGATCATTTCCCCGTACTAAATTACGTATCGTCTTTCGCGTTTAGAACAGTAATATTTCCACAACGTGTATGCTCTCTACTGCCGCTGCGTCGCGCCCGCGCCGGCTTGCTTTTTCGCGAAGAGTGCGGCATGAAGTACATGAAGCGGAAAATTGACATAAACTGTTGCTCCTGGCACTTCTTCACGAGACCCTTTGCTCGAAGCGTCGTGCACGTTGTTGCGGTAGAGTATAAGGTAGACCTTCACGGTGCTCTCTTATACTAGTCACCGCGAGACACTCTCGAGATAAGTGCGGTCTTTGAGATTTACTTGACATTACCGGTACTCAAGTGAATTCTTCAATATTATCCAGATTACCGCTTCTTACATATGTGAAACGGAAATTTTAGCAACTAAATAATGACGATAAAAACATTGAGGTGTTCGTAGAAAAAGACTCAAATCGTTCAAACGCTATTGTCAAATTTTTCGCGACACAAGCTAACACACACACACACTCACATACACACATACATATATGATAAACTAGAACTAATATCTTTAAATCTGATACCACATAGATCTTGATTTGTATTAGAAATTTGACTTGTAGCGAAAACGCTTTAAATTGCTTCATACGTCTTGTAAAAGTTCAGTCACGCGAGTGTCAAGAGTTACTCTTTCTTATGTAAATTCCTTCAAGTCTTCCTTCCTTTATTCTGAAAAACGGCCTAGACTTTTAG
Source organism: Temnothorax curvispinosus (assembly GCF_003070985.1). NCBI lineage: Eukaryota > Metazoa > Arthropoda > Insecta > Hymenoptera > Formicidae > Temnothorax > Temnothorax curvispinosus. The sequence goes on along the minus strand of NW_020210520.1, from coordinate 1,620,486 downwards.
CCGCAAGATCATAGGTTGTAAGATAAGAGTTATATATTGTAATTCTGGTAACATAATTCCATTATACTTTTTCCGGAAATAATAAATCAATGTCTAATAACAAGGTTGGCCAGTCAGCAATTTCTCGTGGTATCGCGAATACCTTAAGATTCCTTTTTCTGTTATTCCCCCCCTACTTCTACTAATATTTCTAAAAGAACTGACCGATTTGCTATATAACTTCAACTTACAAATTTTATTTTAATATAATTATAATGCATTATATTAAAAGAAAAAAATCATTTCCTATCTTCATTATATTTTAAAGCAAATACGTTATTACATATAAATTTTTTTAATTATATGACTCTTTGATACAGTAGAATGAGCATAATGTAACACGTCGTTTAATTAAAATTTATACTTAATGAAAATGCTGACCTCTTTACTTTATATTAAAAAGTTAGATTATTTTTCGTTGTGGAAGTCAGTTATTTACAAATTTATATCATTAGTTGCTAATTGTTGACAAAAATTAAATAAATATTTCTAAATTAACTTTCATTTGACATTTATTATTTTTATATACAATATATCATGCGGGAAAAATCAATTTTTATAAATTTCTGTAAAATCTTTCTGTAATTCCATGGAGAAGTTCCATGGAGAAGAAAGCATCTTATAAATTTTATAAGATTCTTACATAACTAGATTTACATAATTAGTGAATCAAAGCGATTATTACCGGGTCGAATTTCTTATGGATTGATGCGTAGCATGAGTACTGAAACGCGCGCGACACGTGACTGGAGACTTGCCGTAGATATTAATTAAAATTCGCGCGGGCACTCGACCCGTAATGAAGAGATCTCCCGCTCTTTAATCACCTCCGTCACATGAAAACCACCCCGACGACGTTCGTATGTGTGTATACGTGTGTATAACGCGCGTATAAGCACGCTTTTGTGCCGCTCCGTAAGTTACTCTCCTTTAGGCTCTCGCGGCGCAACCGAGAGTCCGTTCCAATTACACGTCGTGGTTATAAAGTTTCCGCAAATAATACGGCGGAAGTTGCTGATCTCCTGCAGGCTTCTTATCCCCACTGTGTTCCGCCGCGTTTGTAAAAGGCCGTAAAAAAAAAATTGTCTTTTTCGCGACGCGGTTGGCTTGCGGCCGTGTCACTCATCGGACTCATTATAGCGACGGTCAATGCCTCGATGCCGTATCAATTATCGCACCGCGGAAGTTTCTTTCATCAAAACTATTTTCTCTGCGTAATTAAGAGTTCAACAGATAACAAGATTCCGGACAAAAGAAACACTATCGATGCGAATGACAAAGCAAATACTTTCTCTATTTAAACTTGATTCTATCTTTGTTCATACAAATATTACGAAAAACCTACATCATGTAAATTTTAATATTATAATATTTTTCTCAGTGAAATATTGCAATGTTTAACACAAATACATACGGCACAAGTACAGATTAAGAACTGCGATATTAATAGTTTAGATAGCCACAGAACCATATTTACATTAAAAACCGGCGAGTTTCGACGAGCTAAACTTTTAAAAGCGTAAAAAATAAATAATAGATGCTTGTCTCTTAAAAACTATATCGCAGACATCGTGCACGAAAAATACAGATAAGTGCATGAAGATCGAATCGTGAAAATTGCAGCCTCGCGAGGAAAGTCACCGCTATGTGGCATTGGGATCGGATTGTTTTCGGATACTCGGGTTTTCATTAAATCGAGATCACAATCGCCTCGATTCCAGGGCACGACGGATAAGAAACCCGTCGCGGGGCTCTACGAGTCTGAACGTTCATCAGAAATGCATGGGGTTCCCGCGGCCGATTCCGCAACCAGAAAAAGGACTGTTTCCTTCTTGCGGAGGACCTCTACGTGGGGCTGTAAAGTCCGAAACGAAATCCGAGATAAGACGGTCGAGCGCACACATGTGCAACCCACACGGGGACACCTACGCATCGACCGTTCGTATACAATTTATATACATATCACCGTATACAGACATTCCCCTGGAACGGAGTTTATCTTGATTCTACTGGAGTATTTCCTTGTCGATGCGTTTCACCCGCCGCTTTTCTCCTTTTTTCCCCCCGTTCTCCCCTTCTTTTCTTTTTTTTTTGGCTCGGCTCGAGAAAAACCACGCCCGTGGAATGCACTCTCGGCGTGCGAATTGCGCACGTGCGAGACGAAGATTTTCGCAGATAAGATTTTTCAATGCTAATGTCACCTTAACGCCCAGCACCGACGATTCCATCAAATAATTTTGAATGGCTTCTCGCTTTACGATAATAGTTTGTCTTATAAATATTATTTACATAAACAAATATATTTTAAATAATGATTCTTCTCATGCAAATTAGCGCTATAAATTATAAATAGCAAATTAATTATTTGAATCTGTCGAAAAATTTTCTTATATGTATAAGATATATGTAAATGCCGGTATTTATCTATATAGCGTAACTCTTGAAATGCATAAATATACATATCTATGTACTTTTTACTTACAGAAATATAGAGATCAAAATCTAAGCAGCTTTAAATAAAACAAGAATTGCTAAAAATTGTGAGCAGTCTTGATATCTAAAAACGTCTAAATCAAATCAAGTTGAATCTTTAATTTAGCTACTTTGAATTATTAAGAAATATCCAAATAAAAGCAATGCAATTTTAATTTGAAGCATAGGTAAAAAGCGCATTCGAGAAAGAAATGCTGCGAAAATAATAATGCATTTGGTCAGTCGAATTGGAAACTTATAGGAAGGCGGAGTTAACGGTACACATCGTTTCCGGCGAGGATGCCTGACAAATGACAGCAGTCTGTCTATCCCGGGACCAATGAGTCGTCCTTATCAGCTGCCTTACGGCGCCGCAGCCTCTCGATTTTTCCTTTGGAAAAGCGAAAAAAGTCGCTGCCGGCTTACCTATCTATCGATATCACTTCTTTGCCATGGTGGTAGACTGATGATGGAAAAACAAGAACGAGAGCAGATAAACCTTTCTTTCGCGCCGACATCATCAGCTACAAAGATTAAGTGGCCTTAATAGAGAAATATCCTAGATTAGTGGCGCTAGACGATGACTGCGATCACAATTATCTGGCGTCGCGCCGCGCCGCAGCATACCGCGAAAAAACTTCACTACGCGCGCGCACGCGTTACCTCCTATTAATGCGGATTATCTTCCCTACCACGATCACATTGATCAACGTAAAAACGCGAGGATAGGACAAATGTTTCGCGTTTTTCATCACGTTTTTTTTTCTCGCGCCACGATGCCATCCGTTTTACTCGCGTACATGTTTTCCACCGCTTATTCCTCGACCTTTTCTCCGTTTGCAATAAAAATTGTGAGAAAATCATAAGATAAGAATAAAAATATCCTTTTTTTCGCTTGCACCCATGTTGCAAATGAAAGGTCAACTGCACAATCGAAGTATGATTTATTGATAAACTTTGGATTCAATCAATATCACAGTTTTGACATACATTATTAGAAATATAAAGTATATTATATTAATTCCACAAATGTTTTTTTTTACCAATATAAAGCAGTAAAAAGTTCAGATAATTTTCAGATAAAAATATAGTTATGTATAATAAATGTAGCTATTGGAATGTCAAAACTAGACATCGTTTATTTCTTTCTTCACAATGTTTTTAACACACTCAACTAGATCCATTAATGGTTCAATTTGATAAAGTTGCAAAAAATTTATCAAACCGAGTTCTTTATTTAGATCAGCAGAAAAATTGAAAAAATTTTTCATAATAGTTTAACTTTAACTTAAAAAGTATAATAAGATATTATATCTACTAATAGGTATATTTCTTAATTTATCTTTTTATGTTAATTAACAAGCTAAACAAAAATTTTATGACAGCAGTCTGTTTATCTAATGAGTCTTTCTCAGCCACCTTTTGGCCGCGCAGCCTTATGATTCTTCCTTTTTCAGCTAATTGTAAGTTTTCTTTTAAAGAAACTATAATATAATAATATAATAATATATAATAATTACAAATATAATAATAAAATATAATAATTAAAAAATCTAAACTTGAAGAGATATTCATTTTATATTAATACTCTTTTTCTATTACGATATAGAAGCGATATCCGATTATCCAGACATAGTTTATCAATCAATTTTAGTTGATTAGTTGAATTTCAGTTATATATTTTCGTCGCGCATTTCAGAGGAACATTCCGAACGATTCCCATACGACGGATCGTCGTATTTTTAGGAAAATCACAGACGTTTCCCGCATTAAACTGAACTGTTATATTTGGACCGCGCGATTCCATCCCTCCCCCTTCCTGAACTCCGTTTATTTCCCTCTTTCCTGCCGCTCCTTTTTTTCTCTTCGAGGTCTCTCAGACTTGCTCTTATTCCCTACCTTATCGGCTCAGATCTCATAAATTTCTCGGAAAACGCGATTAAGCGGCCCCCAGGCCGTCCCCACCCCTCGCACGGATACCATCTACCTCCACTCTTTACCCGGATCCTGAAGCCCCTCCGCGACCCTTCCAATCTAAGTATTCAAATGAGAGAACCAACTTGCACCCCTTGCGCCGTACGCCGTATAGCTTTTTACAATCGTGAGGTCCTCCCCCGCATGCTCGTTACATTCTCTACATAGGGACGGGGACGAAGAAGCGAGCGTGGCGTAGTTGGGTGTAGTGGACCAACTCGGAAACTTGCGAACGACGGGAGAGCGGTCGCACACGTACATATTATCCGCGTGTAAAAGAAAGAAAAACGAGAATCGTAGCGGTATCTCTAGGAATTTTTCTTATGAAGAATCCATGCTGAAAAATTCCCACGTTCCTGCGCGTCCAAGAGAGGAGGTGTGGGAAGTCAGAGAATTTTATCTTAAAGTAATGCAGGAGAATGAGAGGAAGTTATAAAAAGCCTCGATCTAACCAGCGACGAAAATACCATTATAATGAAACTTTATAAGAAATCGATAACCTCGCAAGCGATACATCTCTGTGTTATTTCAACTCTGTGCAGCGAATTCGGTGTAGCGATTCATAACGTTCATGCATCGTTTAGATTAATCTCATATCGTTCGTCTGTTACTCTGTTATTATATATACCCATTAAACTTCTTTTCCTTATGATGTAAAGAGACGATTAAAACGTCCGACCGGGGGGAAAGATACTTGATTTGTTTTGCCAGTGATAGAATCTAGAACTGCTATCCCCCGAGAAGTCTGGCAGTCGAATGGCGAAAGACGAAGATCTTATCTAAATGAACTGCCGGCGTCGTAACTTCGTACATACTCTGGCTAAATGGTCGAACGACGTGGAAATGTTCCGTTTTCCCTGAGAAAAGTATAATTGGACGCGGATGTAAAATGAGAAAGTTTGACTGCGTTTCGTTCCCGAAAACGAGATCCGATAAATTTCTCGAGATATTAGAACGTACACTCATTGTTGCCGTTAGGTAAATGCCGCTCGAAGGTAAATAAATGTGCAAACAATTTCGAAAGCCGAAGGAGGATTAGAGATCGTATAAAAAATATATATATCGGAGCATCCCGTGGGGAAGCATCATTTCGGCGCTAAACAGTTTTTCCAAACTGCTATAACCCGGCATTGCTTTCAACGCCGGTAAAATAATATTCTTTCATCCATCAATCTGCAGTAAAGTAAATCCTCTCGGGACTCACGTATCGTGTGACGGATATTCAGCGCTCCCGCGAAGAGAGTGAGGTAAGACGCGCAGTGAGAATATCGGATTTACGTACTATGCAACTCGCCTTTTGCCTGCCGCCGCCCGCGTGCTCTCGCCATAAAGGCTCGTCTTCCTTTCCGACTTCGTCTTCAAACGCGATTTCCATCTTTTGTCTCGCGTCGCGTGACGGACCTCGTGCCGAAGTCTAACGCTTCGCATTGCGATAGTCACTTCGCATATATATAGTCGGTGTTTTAACTCCCCCAAAAGATCGTAATCGAAATACTATTCCCTAGCATGAAATTTTCCGCCATAGCCAGCGCGAAATCTTGTCTGACTCAAAACTATCTGTATTTGCTTAAAGAGAACGCGATTCGAGCAACCGGATAGGAAATTCAGACGAGGACAGCCATGCCGATTAATGGAGTTCCGATCAATATTTCATTGAGGGTAATTTGCGAATGCATTTTCGTCCGTTCACCGTACATTTGAACTTTTCCGTGCTTCAGGAAACGTGTAATGCAAATTTATTCGTTTATGAGTTTACACAATCGATTATGTGCATCAGCAGATTTTACCGTCAAAAATGAATCTCTTTTTAATTACCGTAACATCATATTTTCCGATTCTACAAATAACGGCTAAAAGAACGCAATCCACTGCACATAAAGTCGGAAAATGGTCGTAGCGGGAGCTTAATGGACGGTATTGCCCCGTGTCGATCTGAATTGTATAGTACGACGTCCGATAGGTTGCCCTGCATTCGTCTACGCTCCCTCGTCGCAGCAGTTAACCGATTTTAATTTCCTGCGCGCCTTTATAGCCGCGAAGGTTATTATCCCTTTCAACCTCTCTAGAACGACACTCGTCAACGTGCCTCGCGAAATCTCTCACGCTCCCATCGGGACGCCAAATAAGTGCTGCGCTCTGCACCTCGGTAAACCCTAATAACGAATTCATCAGTATTGGCCGAAACATGATATACGCGCAAGAACAATATTTCTTTCCCTTCCGCTTCTGCACCGGGAGAGGGAAAAAGATCATCGTCGTAACTGCCTGTCGAGAATTTTATGACTGTGTACGTAGGATCTTTATGGCGCATGCTGATTTATGTGTGGCAGATCCGTGAAAAAGTCACAAAATCTACAAAACCGACATGCTACAAAATTTAGTCCCAACCTCAGATTTTCATATATTATTGATAGTATATTATCCTCTGTTCCACTCTCTCGCTGAAAAAAGATTGCCTGTAATATTTAAAAGTATTACATATACAGGGTGTTACCTAAGTAAATACACAAATTTGAAGGGGATATTCCTTAGCTTATTTTAAGAAAAAAAAAAAGTTCTATAAACGTGTGTTCTAAACTGCTTCGTTTTCAAAATACAGGGTGTCAAAGTTGTAAAAAAAAAATGAAAATTTTTCGAAAAGGAAAACGTTTAAAGATATTTTATTCAAATTTGATATGCGTACGTGGTATTTAAAGAACTATTTTCTATATAGTACCGATAAAACATTTTTAAATCCAACAGGAGCGTGCGTTTTTGACACTCTGTATTTTGAAAACGAAGCAGTTTAGGCATGTTTATAGGATCTTTAGACATGTTTATAGAATCTTTTCTCTCTTTCTTAAAATAAGCCAAGGAATATCCCCTTCAAGTTTGTATACTTGCTTAGATAACACCCTGTATATCTGCTACATATACAAATGTACGTGAATATCATATTTCTCTTATAAAAATAACGATTGACGAGTTTAAAAAAGAGGTGAAATAGACAACTATAAACGTAGACATCCACACATAAATAAAAACGAAATCAGTTTTGCGGATTTAGCATCATTCACACATTAATTGTGTTTCGTTTGTGCCCCTTATTTTTAAACTCGTTCAATTCATATCGGATAAAGGCTCAAAATGTAAAAATTGCAAAACCAAAAATGTTCGAAAACGGAAGAGGGAGCAACAGCCTAGAGCGGAAGTCCGCATGGAGAAGGTTGAGCCCTCGGCGTGTTTTCTGGTCACATATTTGTAAAGTACCCGGCAGCCAGCCGCGCTCTATTCATTTCTGTCCGTACGACGGACGTCCCGGATCCCGGTGCATGCCGCTCGCATAAATTCCGACCACGCAGCATATGAAAGAAAAAAGATTTCCGCCTGCGGCACGCATGGAAGATGACGGTAGGATCCTGTTAGTAGAGACGGAAGAGTATAGTCAGGGAAGGATATTCAAAAGAAAAGTGATCCAGGATGAATCCTTCTTAAGAATCTCGAGGGAACGAATGTTGTCTTATTCATTGTTACCTTCAAGCATATTCTGCCTTCGCCTGAGAATAATAACAAATTCATCAGATAATGAACATGCAGAATTCATAATTGATAATAAGAATTTCTTCAAATAGAAGGATAAATTAAAAATATGTATTTGACTGAATTTTTTCATTCAATCTTATATGTATTACGGATCATAATACACTTCTGCTAACTTGCAGAACGTTTAGCGATTATTTTTTAAAGTGTTGTTTATATTTCATTATATTTTTTAATAGTATAGTTAAGAACCTGGGCATTCAATCCGCGCGATTATGAATTCTTTTCCTCTGTTTCTCATCTTTTCACTATATCGAATTTAAGTTCTGAGCAACATTTATCCTTGGAGCGAAGGAGCAACGTGAGGTGAATATTCAGATACAGAAATATAAGAAATATACATACGTAGAAGAATATTCAGACGTAGGTTGGGTCAATTCTACAAAGCACAGAATAGAAGATTTTCTTATTCTGCTGATATTCCCATATGTCAGACACGGTGGCGAGAGATGCATCTTGCAACACGTCAGTTTAATCTCAAATATCGAAAACGCCATCACTATTTTTCTTTTGTATATTTCTCGGATAACGATAATTTTAAGTTCAGATGTATACATCATATGTTACTGTTCTATATATTGCTTTTGACTAATAAGATTTAATTTTCACAAATATCGTGATGCTTCAAAAATTCATTATTGACCAAAATTTTCAAGTGTACTTCCTGAACATATCTAAAAGCACATATGATAGAGATAGCATCTATTTTATTTGTTCCGTGGACATTTTTGAAATAGCTAAAACACTGATAAATAGAGAAATGTTGCACAAATACTAACAAAACACCAGATTTAGAAATCAGTAAGCAGCTGAAAAATATGAATTTTATTATGTCAAAGATAAACAAGAAAGCTAGCTAGATTATTTAGCGTTTATATCACGTTAGCCAGATATATATGATTGTGTATCGGAATACAAATAGATCGAATAGACAATTAGTTGAACCGCGCGATTGATATTGCAAACGGAATGTTAAAAGTTAAGAGGAACCCAGTAGTGCAATTCTGTAACTCGTTATGCCGTCGTTATGAGCTATAACGACAATTGCGCAGCTTTTTTACCATATAAAATATCTGCGCAACGATAGTCGATACCTCATAACGAGTTACAGAATCGCACTACAGCTGCGATGAAGAAATACGATGTAAAACGTTTCCAAACGTGGAATGTAGCGCGACAGTTTTCAGCGCTTATTCGAAATTGTATCTAGACGAGTGGCGCAAATATTCCATGAAAATGACGCATCGCGGTTCGCGTTTCCCCTCGTTGCCGTCGCTGAAGTTTGTGCTACCATTTTTCCCGCTTCTCCGCCGCGAGTTTAGCAGTATGTCCATCTATCCGTCCGATATCATCCAATTGCAGAAAATACCGAACGTGGTTAACCGCACATATCGTCGCTACAAACGAGTCGCGGGCCCGCGAGCCAAATCACGAAAATTCGAAAAGCAATACAACACTTGGAGCTGATACGCGCTATTATTTCAGGCGTAAAGAGCCAAATGGCTGGGATGATGTTCATCACTTCCGATGGACAAAGATGGAATGCGTTTAATGATAGCGACCAATCGACCGAGCGATAATCTAATCGTTACTGTGTCGTGCGTCGACTATTACATAAAATGACAGTTTCCATGATTAATCGTACGCTATGCTATGCAATGCTATATTCACTTGATGTCACTCACGGCTCGAAACGTACTTTATCGAAATATTTTGAGAATTAATGAAAAGTCATATCTGTATGCATAATATATGTATATATCCATTTATCTAATTACATATGTACATGTATCAGAATTATACTAAGCACACATTTATAGCTTTTTTGCTTATAGCTTCTTCTGCCACTCAACACTGATTAGGCTGTTTTACGATAGACATAATAATTGAAAATATCATTTTGTCACTGTTATTTTTATATTAAAAGTACCGTGTAAAGTTTTTTCAAATATATTATTGCAATGTCTCAGTAAATAATACGGATCTCTGAAGTAAATCCATTTGACCATTCGCGTCATTCGTGAGAAAAAGACTAAGATATTTTTCTCGCAAATGTAAACGTCGATAACAGAACAACTGAAGATTGCACTTCTAGCCGTTTACTCAAGTATAACAACGATATTATCCGTGCATTACGAGAAAATACATTCACTCTTAAGAAAACTGATTTTCTGTTTATCCCAAAATTTGGCCATGCTATGCATCTGCATCTGAATTTGTTACCGATACTAAAGTCTGTATAAACAAACTTTTAGAACTGATAAATGCACATATTTATCGATAAAAATGCGTTCAGAATACGGGCCTAAGTCTTTAAAATAGTTCCTATGAAACGTGTCTTAGAAGAGAGCAATATTTTTTTTTAATACCGATTATTCGAGTTCGCGATATCTTTCTGTTTGTGTCATATCGTTGATAAGATGAATGAAATAAATTATGATGACATGACACTTGTAACGATCGATAATCAATAAGCTAATAAACTAACCCATCATACCCCCTAACAATAGAACTATATATACACACTCTCAGAAAAGATTTCTAGATACAATACTATTAGGATCGAAATAGGGCCAATCATATTTAGTATTGAAAGAAGAATATTTTAATCTTAAATAGAAGAATTCTTAAATCTAGAATAATTCTGAGAAATTTAGAGGAATAGCATATCCAAGATTATTTTAATCTAGATTTAAGAATTCCTCTATTTAAGATTAAAATATTCTTCTTTCTAGAAGTTTAATTTAAGAATTCCTCTATTTAAGATTAAAATATTCTTCTTTCAATACTAAATATGATTGGCCCTATTTCGATCCTAATAGTATTGTATCTAGAAATCTTTTCTGTAGATGCATAAATACGTAAATTCGATAAGATCGAAAACCATATAAACTAGTTCTCTTTAATTACGATCAGAACTATTTCTATTGTGAAAGATTTGATTTATTCACAAATTTTCCTCCAATAATCGGAAATTATATGTATGTGGACTTTGCACGACTCGTGCACGTCACGGTTCTCGAATTTGAGTTGTTTAGAGTTATCTAGAACGAATGACGCTGGTACGCGCCAACACGAAATGACCGCGCCAGAGAAATAACGGTGGCGCGCGGCGGGGAGCGCGTTATAGTCGCGCGTGGCGATCGGCTACGGCAATTTGCGACAACTAATCTAAATTCAAATTGCCTCGAACAAAACTAATCTAGTGGTCACACGGAGCGCCCGCAGTCGCCCGGCCTCGCAACTCGCGCCACCCGACCCGCGCCACTCCGCGCCACGCCGCGCTGCTACTCTTCTGTTTCACGTTCCTTGCTTTCACCCTTTCACCCTTTCGTGCCGTCATCCGAAACGTGTGCTCCATCGCACACCGATAGACCGCGAGTGACAATCGACCGAGCCCCGACTTGGTTAAAATCTACCCGCGTAGACGCATACGAACGCTGATTTAGAAACCGCCGGTCCAATTGTTTCATATACGCGCTCGAATTGTATCGTATCGTGGCGGTACGAAGCAGATCGAATAATAAAGTTAGTTACGAAAGCGTGAAGAATGATCGAATTTAGTTTCTCTAATGCTTTCAAGGAGTTGCGTGAGATGTTCGGAACACCTTCTTCATTGCCGTGCATTATAGTTTCAAATAATTAATTTTTATTACCGCCTTAAATATATTTTATTACGCTTCTCGATGCACGAGAAGCGTAATAAAGTATATTTGTAAAGTAAAAATTATATTTGTACAGTAAAAAATATATATTTGCGCTATTCAAACAACGTGTACAAAACATCCGCTTAGAAACGGATACAAAACGGATTAGAATATCCAGAACACAAGATATCAGGATGGTTTTAAACAGTTGACGACCCCAGGATATGTCAATTAGGATTTTCGACGATTATATCTTTCGGCGGAAGCGTATAGATTTTTCACCGTTCGCCGAGCAAGATTTTTCCAAGAAAATCGCACTTAAATCACGACGCGAAAACTCGCCAGGCTGGCTGGCGGAACACATTATAAACGTGCCGTTCCACGGATATTTCGCATATTTCAGGAATTCCACTCAGGAGGGTTCGCGTTTGACGCATGACTCATCGCCTTGCGTAAAGAACACCACTGCATTTTCAGCCACGGCGCGGCGCATCGCTGGCCAGTTAAGCTCAATCAAATTAACTACTCCAGATTAACTAATTCAGACGCGCGAATATAAAATAAACGAGTTCATTAAAGAGTTGCGATATAAAATTTTTCTTTCAAGTGAAGAATCATTTTAAATGAAGCATAATTAGAAATAATTAAGTCTTCGCCACGATAAAAATATGTTCTCAGGCCGAACATGTTCAGGATAAAATAGAATCCCTCGATACACGATTCATTTCATTTATGAATAAATCAAACATATTGGTGCAATACGCCGATTTTTTGAAAATCCAATTTTTGCTTTTTTAGAACATCTCTTTTTTAGTTGAAAAACAACGGTCACGTGGTTATGTCGTGTTGATAACCGAACTTTTACACATACATGTTCCAATTTTCGGAACACACCATTGAAACATGCCTCCGAAAATCTCGACGGAGCGAAAATGCCTCGCTGAAAAAACATTTCGACGTCAAGGTATTACGGCTTTAATCGTAGACTAGAGGCGATCGTGTTTTAGGTTTTAGGGTTGGGGCCAAGGAAGGAACTTGTAAACCTGAAGAAGCAATATTGGTTCGACGGTAGGAGTTACCGAGCCACAATTCATTACGAAAATCGATTCGCCGGCAATAGTGGCTGATTGGAGGTGGTCACTAGTTTCATCTCTTTCCCTCTTCCTATTTCGTTTCTTCCTCTCGCTCTTTTTCCCTCCGCTCGTTTTCGTTTCAGCAATCATTCGCGGATCGTAGTTACCCTAAGTTTGATTCGAGACAAACTGTATCGCGATTCAACTCCTTAAATTTAAACCGGAAGAACGTTAGGAATCTTCGTAGACAATTCTTCGCCGCAATGAAATGTTATTCCGTTATGCTAAACTTTTATATTCGTTGTCTCAGATAGATCACGGAAATAACATTTGCACAATTGTAACAAAACTGCGCAATAATGTTATTTTTAATAGGAATAAAATTGAAAAAAGGGAGGAATTTGTTGAAACAGCAACTTTTTTCGCGTCTATAAATTCATTATGTACAATTATTACATTAATATTACATTATTACAATTATTTTATATATATATATATATATATATATATATATATTGTCATGTATATGATAATAAAACCAAGAGTGAGAGAGAAAAGCAAAAAACGAGCTCTGTATGCTTTATTCGAGAACTTTTTCGATTTGGATTGTTTCGCGTTCAAAAAATACCATAATAAAACATTTCTTCTTTTATTATGTATAACATATATTTTTTCCCAATGCATAATAACATGGTTCACAAAACTTGCTGCGGCTTAACTTTATGCGTATAGCATCGTGAAAGAGCTTACCTATGCTTATTTTACGACAAATACAAGATAGCTATAAATTGTGTGTTAAATTTTTACGATACCGAGGGATTTATATTCATGTAACCGCGTAACTAAGATTTGTGTATGTTTATATTTTAGTTATTATAAGAGCTCTCTGACACCTCGCTATGAAAATCAATATGCCGCGCGAACATCCACCCCTTTTCGTTCGTCGGTACTTGTTTTACTTCGAATCCTTTACTTTTGATTTAATCTCATATTCCTAACAAATTTTTGCAATAAGGATGAGAAGAGGATAGTATTAAGTAATAAATATCGGTGCGCGTTATCGCGCAGGAAAAAGGACGTCTTTAAATCCGGAAGTTTCGTGACGCTAAGTGATGGGACAACAGTGCACGAATCAGGACAATAAAGGTCCGCCCTGTCTGCGAGGGGTTGCTGTACGCGGCGCCTCACACCACGTGGCATTGTCCCGGCCGGTATTTGTGATATTAAACTGTTTAATCACCGAACTATAGAAAAAGCGTGAGTGCCTACGGTCGCGCGCGTCGTCGTTCGTGAGTTTCGTATGCGTATCTGTGTGCACATCGGTTCCCGCATAGCTCGTAAATCTCACCCATTCCGAGTTCCCCTGTATATATACCATGGAGGAACGGACGTTTATACACCGATACAACATGCTTGTCGTAGCCGATGGGTGAGTGTACGAAACATCCAGTTGAATCGACGAGGAACAGAATGCAGAGGATGAGGAGTGAAATCGGAGGGAACAACAAGTTACACGGTAGTGGCGCGAGAATCCTTTCCTCTCTTTCTCTTTCGCGCTTTTAACCACTTTAATATAAAGCTCTGACGGCTTATCCTTTCTCCAAATAAAATTAGCGAGGCTTACGAATTAATATACGTTTTAACCATTCATGTAATGATATGCAAATTTTATTCATCTCTCCATTCCGTTTATTTACGCCTTAATTACATAATTACAATTGTAGAATCGGAACTATAAAATTTGTATCTATCTAATATTCTTTTCGAACAATTTTTATAGCGATGATTCGATAGTTCGGATTCAGTAATATAAATAGGGTCTAAAATTTCTAGCAAAATTAAATACAATTGATGCTACACGTTCAGCTTTTAGAACAAAACCATTCATCGAGAAAAATTTGCGTCAACGCGAGTAAAATTTATCGATATATTTTATTCTCTCGCTATCATTAATTGACCGCGACTCATGGCGACGGGCATCGATAACAGGCATGAAAGAAAGGATTAGTGTCGGTGTGAAAATCGCAAAATAGAAGGAGAATATAAATAAACACGAATATATAGATTTCGGTGCGGGATTTGCAGATCCGGGAGAGAAGCGACATCGGACAGTATATTGCACCGCTTGTTGCACCGCAACGAAACGCAATAACGTATCGGTGCACAAATGTCAGTACGGTTGTCTGTCGCGGCACATATACACCGCGGGCGAAGCTGTCGAGAACCGAAAGTATAACAACCATAATAGGCTCCTGAATTGTGTGGCGAACAATGGGCAAAATGAAAAACGACCCAGCGCCTCTTTCTCTCTTTTTCTCTTTCTCTCTCTTCCTTTCTCTCTCTCTCTGTCCCTCTATTCTTTCTTTAAACTTTTTTGTTAAATGAATTTCATCTGTATTTTTTAATTTAAATTATGAATTTTGTTCTCATAGATAATTTTACATCGTTAGTATATGATGTAAAATATTGATAAACGGAATAGGGAACTCTTGAATTTCTCGCCTTTTGATGCTATTCCAATAGTATAAAATGTTCACAAAATACATTAAGACAGTAATACGATAAGACAGATATATGTGAAATAGCTTAATGCAAAAGTAACACCTACTTATGCATTAGCAATATTTTACCAAACTCATCCCAGTACCTATCGCCGACAAACACGTATTTCGCTCGTTATTCAAAGTTTACAAAAGTCTAATGAGAGATCTCCAACCGCGATAAAATAACAACATACATTATTTACGAGAATTTTATTGTCCAAAATAAACTAGTAAAATTGCTACATCTCTCATCTCATCACGCGGCGAAAGTTAAACTTTGCCTTCAAATATTTTTGATTATTATTTTAATTCGAGTATTATCGCGTTCTGCACCCAAATTATCTTGTATTACGCCCGAGTTACTTCCTAAATTATCTCGCGTAACATACATAAATTGTATCGAGCAATAAACGATATGTACATTGGCACAAGCATTCCAGCCATACCAAATTTAAAACGTAATTCCGGTATTTTAGTACAATTTTAATAATGTGTTCTGAGATATTTCCATAGAATTTAAAGTATCTGTGTTGTCAAAATTATTATAAATTCTCTTAAATTACTACACACGCATACCGGAACTCATTTTCGATAATGAATCAAAAAGCACGTTATTGAACAACAGTATAATGTAATAATACAGCTCTTTATTTTTAACATGGCTCTTTATTATACATATATTATAGATCAAGTTTATTATTACAAGGTACGATACATCATAAAATTTGTTAAGAATTTTTGGTAATGTAATGCACGAGTAAATTTTTTATACATAAGTAAAACATTATACATTTTATATGTTCAATCCAAAATTACTTACTCTACTAACTCGTGTTATAAAATTACATTAACAGATATAAGTGTGAACATAATTTTGATTTCAGCATTTTCAAACTGATTTAAAGTTATACGTACAATTTATTTTAATACTGACACAATTTGACGTTTGCATAGTGCCCGAATTATATGTACATATATCGAAGGGATATTCTAAAGAGATATTCTGTAAAGTGAACGGACGAAAAGTTATATCATATATGCCGTATTTTGCTGTAGAGAGTACAAACAAAAATATATCACGTAGTATTAATTCTTCGCGTTAAACGCTTGATATTATAATTTCAAGGATTCTATTTTGGTTCCCTGAATCTCGAGGTCATTATCGCAGGCTGCTTCTTCGGAAACTCCAGATCAAAAGCCTCAAAAGCTTTTTTTTCACTCTAAGGTGTTATAACCTCAGCCACTAAATAAGCACCTCTCACACAGTATGGCATGAAATTATATAAGAAAACTAGTCCACCGTGTAGCTACCACAATCTGTCCCGATTTCCAGCATGGCGTAGGACGTGACAGCTTTACGAGGATAATAAGCTAGTATTACGCCCTCACGGTGAGAGTTTTTGCAAATTGAAGTAAATTCCATTCCCATCCCTGTATTCCCCCCTGTCGTCCACGATGGTGTACGATGCGTGAAACCACATTCTCCGTAAGTAATGCTTTACTACGCTCGTTGGCCTGGTTCTCTCGTCTAGATCGCAGTCCTCCAGACTTCATAAGAACCCTCTCGCCCGAGTGCTTATATCCGCGTCAAAGCACCAATAATATCATCAGCCACATTTTAACGTGGCAATCGACAGTCGTAAGGCTTTTCGCGGTTATGATGCAGTGCTACATGATACCATAATTATATGACGTGCAATTATGTATACATGTATATGCACAATCATCATATGGATATATATTATATGTAATGAAAATCTCAAATTTTATCTCAAATTGTATGAAAAATCGTAATTAAAATAGATATGAAGTCAGTAATATTGGTATACTGATGTAATTAGTGAATGTATTTATATGACACAGATGATATCTCTATACGAAACGATTTCTAATCTTTACATTTGTGACGTTGGAAGCACGAATAATTTTTTGTTGTCGACGTATTATGGATCGTAATATCGAAATTCAAACTCGCGCAAGGTATATCGGTTGCATTTCCCGAATAAAACTGTATTCGTCGAAATATCCATGCATCCAAATATATTTGTTTATCCGTGCACCGAAAGAGCGGATCCGCGTATCTTTAACAAGTAGTCACAGACAAACTTGGCCAGTCCCGACAACACCTTCTCGTGGTTTTGTTCCTCGACAGAGTGGAAATATCCCCTCGAAATGTTTTCCGCGAAGATAGTACGTGCTCTGTGGTTTTACCCTACCTTCCTCACATGAATATTCACGGCTAATTTGTAAGAAGCTCTCCAAACAACGTTGCTACATACCGTCTAACCGAGCGTACAAGCACTCATACACGTGCGTACCAACACGACTCGACCATCAGAATTTACCTTTAATTATCGTAAGAGCGAATAAAAGATCGTTTTCACGTGTAAACAGCGAGAATATTCGTCGATAAATTCAATTTCACCGTCGACTATCGGTACACGTTGGAAAATCTTCAATTCAGAATTACGTTAGTGCAAAATTGAAATCCTGCTAGGAAGAGAACAATAAGTTACACGAGAGAAGATGGATAATTTGCGATAGAGAAAAGCGAACGTTATATACATGAGAATAATATCTCGACGATAATCTTTTAACAATTGAAATTTATAATATGGAATATATATACATATGTATTGTAACTTGGCTCTGAAAGAGGAAGAAAAAGCGATAATATATTGATTACATTTTATTAAAATTGTGGGAAATAATAAAAGATCCAAATGTCTGGCAGCGAACCGGAAAAATATTGAGGAAATTATTTGCAACCGTATACACGATGTACGGTTCAACAATGAAATCTGGAATAACGTCGATACGTACGCGTATATAGAAAACATCGCATCGGCGACACTTTTGTGCTCGGGCTCAACACGCTAGAATTCTCATAAAATGCAAATATTATTAGCATTCCCCGACGTCCTTTTACACGCGACGTCCGCGATCTTGCCAATATACATGTCTACGTGTACGTACCGTACTTGATATTCAGATGATGAGATTTACGACAGATACAAAGATACATTGTCGGATAGTTCCCTACCGTTTGCACATTCGTTTCAATTCTTCGTCGAGTGAATATGCGTGAATTCTACAATGATTCTCTCCATGTGTGAACGATCCACATATTTGCATAGGTATACCCGATATTAAGATTATCGACATGACACGTTTGCGTAACATGGTTCTCGTGAACTCTCCCGATTCGCTGGCTTATTGTTCGTAAATTATGTTTAACGCAAGGATTTTCATCGCTTACGTTATTAAAGTTGGGAAAGTTATACAATAATTAGCACATTCACAAATTTATGATTTTCTAAAGATTTTAATAAATTAAAAAAAAAGAAACAAATTTAGTTCTTTAAACTCATTAAAATCTTTAGAAAAGTACAAAATGTTGTAAATACAATTTTTAATTTAATTAATTTTAATTAATTTAATTTTATCTTAATTAATTTAATTTAATTTAATTTAATTTAATTTAATTTTAATAAATTAAATTAATTTAATTTAAATTAATTTAAATTAATTAATTTTATTTTATCCTTTCAAATAGTTATCGTTTTTTTTTCTCTGTAAATAGCTTTAAGAGGAGAAAATATTATACAATATTCATTCAGAGTATTGATGTTGAACATACTACATGCCCTGAATGACAGTGCAATACCGAGAGTGACATTCTGTTGAGCTAAACTCTTCTCGTCGCAGTCAAACCAAGTTTTACCGTTGTAATTATCGTTCCTCGACCGCATGCATGCGTATTCGAGATGGTAGGAAAAGAATTACATCAGATATAAAGGAGTTCGGCATTTTCTTCGGTTTACGAGCGCGCTTGTTACGAGGGCGTAAAGATGCCCCGCTTTTATTAAATTCTATCCCGGTGAACACACCAAGGTCCGAGTTATATAAACGACGTTACATGCCTTCGGGCGACATTTTAGGAGTACCTAGACGACTCTACGATGCGTTTAACGGCCAAATAGTCGATCCATCGTGTCAGATTTGTGTTCTGATTTGCCTGTTTCCTAGTATGCTCGGTGGAAGAGAGCTAGGATCATTGCGTCCGTCTCGAATGAGGGAATAAAGCTTAATAAAGATGGAAACAAAGTAGATCTCTGACGCACGGGCGAAATAATCAATCGCAATAATTGAGCGCATTCAGTTGTAAATAAAAACGCTAATTCAAAACTCTCGATCGTATATGGTATCGCATTGCGTTTCGATGGATTACTTTCGTATCCAATTAAGATACGATTAAAAACATTATTAGAAATAAAAAATAAAACGCTCACGTAAAACGCGACACGTGAGAAATCCAACTGATCATTAGTATTCTCTATCAGTGTGCCGTTCGCGGATGCATAGAGTTTATGTTTCATGTGACGTTTGCGATTGCAAGGCAACGTATTGCCAGATGCTTCGTCTGATTTCCCCCGAGATCACGCTGCGCTACACTTTTTAACAACGAATTATAAACTTTCAGTTGTGAATTGGGAGAGGAATTTCGATTATTTTCGTTTGAAGCGATAATTGCTCGCTCTTTCCGTTCTTAAGCGATACATGCGTGTGTGCGATATACCTAAAGCTCGAACAGCTTTTTTCTGAATATTCGAGGTAAGCCATGCGGCGAAACTTGTTTTTATTTCAACGGCGGAAACCAGAATGTTCAAATTTTGGTGGTTCGCATTTAAAAGCTTGATCCGCAAAGAGTAAAAATAGCGGTCAACAGCACGATTTTCGACCCGACCCCCAAGTTGTGAGAAACGACGGCATAAACCATTCATCGTTCTCTTGTCACTCCGGATCCGATATTTCCCGTCTCTGTAATACTTTAATTATGACGGATTAACGCTACGTTCTATATAGTCACGTGTAATTAAAACGCCGCAAAGGATGATTCGGATTAGCGAGGCGAAATAAAGCGGAAGAGCTAAGAGCTGCCCGGCTACCTGGTTTCCCTGTTTACCAGACACATGACGTAGGACGTCCCGAGAGAGAGTAACGTCCGGCACAAAGATTACTCGTTTATCGGGGGCCGAGTGATAGATTCGTTATTACTCGTGGATCTCATATTCTACACACGCCAGGTGACCGTGTAATAGGGAAAAGGGTAATGGCTATTCAGTATGCATTGCTGTCCCTCGGTACGGGGGTAATATCAAGCTCTCAAGTACATGATACGTTCCATACGGTGCATATATACATGTATCGTGTGTTTATGCATAAGTGTATTGCGCAGTTACAGTCGAATGAACATGCTTGCGTGTGCATAATATGTATATGTATATGCGTATGTGTATGGGCACGTAAGACGTTATATCATATATATATAATCGCGCCTTTTAACTTTTTTAAAAAATCACGATGACATATGTGTTCGATCGATCGGCCGTTTACAAAAGGGACGCACCAAAGTGATAACCAGCAAAGTTGTCAATCTCTTTCGGCCCTGCCAGCCGATTATCAACACGTGACAATCCGCAAAAGATTTGGTGATGTAATCGGCAAAGATTTTATTAACTAACTTCTTTGTTAACGAGGTGTTAATAAGTTTGCCAAGACCGACGAAAAAGTTGGGAAAATAAGACTGTTCATATTACATTAGAATCCGTGATCTATCGATAACTTAGCTCGTATAAGAATAAACTGCTAGTTCGTCAAACTATTTATCGCGTTTGTAAGTTTCCAGTTGAACTTGATTTACTTTGTTTAGTGCTTTAATCTCTTGCATATTGCTGTTTTACATTCGAATCATTTATTTCATTCGATTATACGTGTAATACGGATAGAAAAACGCAGCACAAAAAAGAAACTTTAAAAAATTGTAGGAATTTTTTGAAACATGCGAAGAAATGCAAAATAGATTCTGTCAGAACTTGCCGCGTAAGTATCGTTCCTATATGCTTCGATTGCGCATTGATGCAATTTGCACATTTTTAAATCTCTGTCGGCAGTGTTTTGTAGTTGATAATAGGTTGATAATGCTGATAAGAATCAAGGATTATAAATCCACGTTCTGCTAAATCCGCGGCAATACCCTTTTACCTCCTGCTTCTGCCTTTTCCCCTATATATACCGAAGAAAGAGAGAAGGGTATACCGGATGAGACAGGCAGATTACCTAATCACGGGTAACCCGTAAAGCAATCAAATTCTCCGTGGTATCGTTACCAACGTGTTGGTCCTGCATCAGTGTGAGGGGTGCCCGAGCCGGAGGTTCGTACGAAGGGTAGCCAGAGACGGAGTAGATGAAGGGAGAAGTGGTAGGGGGATCGGCTTCGTAGGCCGTTAAATTCGATTTAAACCATTAATGCGGTATTGTCCGGATAATGACCGTGCATCCGGCGCGAGTTTCCTTTTCGATGTCATCTCTCGACTGCTATTGCTGCCGTCGCTACTGCTGCTGCTGCTGCTGCTGCTGCTGCTGCTGCCGCTGCTGACTGTTTCTTTCAGCGAATTAGAGATGCTTCGTTGGCAGTCGCAGGTGCAGTTACGATCGCGTTTAAAATATCTGTGGCACGGTCATCAGTAATCGTTGATTTGCTCTAATGTCATTTACGCCTTATAAATGTCGTGATTAATGCTTGAGAAATAATTATTCGCATATAGGGACGTAAAGATTTATTTTACGGTCGGATAAATAAGACTGAAAAATATTCTGCTATTCACAGTTACTTGCTTCGTCTGCTTCGTGCGAAATTTCGTTTTTATAAAAACGGCAAAATATAATTTCGTATTTTTCTATTGCATAATTGTTAGAGATACGGAAAAAACTTGAACTTCACCGCCTGTGCAACATTAATGTCCATTTCTATCAACGTAGACTTAACTTTAATCTTAGCTTAGTTTATTTTTTATCTTTCTCTAGTTCAAAAAATTAGAAAACAAAAAGTAAGTTGAACCGAGATTAAAGTTAATCCTCATCGATAGAAATGGATATAAGAAGCACATAAGTTTGAAAATCAAAATATCTTTCGTCACATTTATTCGTCACATTTTTTCATCCAAATATATCACAAAAACGAGAGATATAATACCGCGGATTCTTGCAAGACTATTAGAGAGAACGAATTATATCCCTTTGTGAAAAGCTGCACGGCTGTAGATCTTCGCGCGCGAATTTAAAAAAAATTATGATATATCGCGGCGTATTGTATCCGTTTTTATACAACCACAAGTAGTTCTGGCAACACTATCTCCCGCTTCTTTTTTTTCTTGCGGGATAACATTGTACGTACGGATTCCCCGCAATAAAGCCACGCGACGACTCCGCAGAGGCAACGACGCGGGCGCGGCGGTCACTTTTAATCGCCCGTTTATCATCGCGTGTCGTACCGCCTCTCCATTCGGGTTTTACTCGCCAAGTTGGCGAGCTTACGATACCGCCAAATGTAGTAATTTCGATAATAACGGATAGATTGCGCGTTAGATTTGAATATCCTGCGCGCGCGATCGCTATTGGATGATCACAGTGCATTCCATTTTATTAATGCGAGATATTAAAATCGTCCTTGTATTGTATTTGCGAAGAAGATCAAAGTCTTTCCTGTGTGTCCATATCAGGCTGATTGTTCAACCGTTACGCGTTGCTGAAGCTCCTTCTAGTAACTACCGAGTTGTTTTAATTCGGCTATGTACATTTATCTTTTTAAGCGACTCTAACTCAATTGATCTCATTCTCGCCTTCTTTCCTCCCTTAATCCTCTCTCCGCTATTATTTCCTCTGTTCTCTTTTTTATTTAATCATGCCTTGTACCGTGATACATTCAACGGAACGTAATCACGCGAATTAACATGATAAAGAAGCTATTCAGTACGGGCCACTTTGCATTGAATTTTTATCAAACGGGTGCATCATTGACATTCTTTTAATTTTATTTGTATTCCTTTCTCAAATTTAAATTTATCAAAAAAACTACGTGAAAAGCCAATTGAGTCGATTATCGATCTATGTGCAAAAAAATATCTTCTAATGTGCTTAAATAAATCGTTTATGGGACAAATAATGATTTACGACGTTGGTATCCGTTGTCCTGAATATTTCATATCACGCTACTATGTTCGAATATATCCCTACTCAATTCAAGCATATGAATGGTATTAGCTACGTGCACAGTTAACGAGTTGACGCCCGATGCATAAATAATGGGGTGGCCGATTAATAGCGCGATCGTTCGCTTAATGATCTAAGTTAATAAGAGATAAACACTGACAGAGCAATATCATGAAACTGTTGATGGCCCACTACATGCCTATTTCCATATAATGCCATTGGAAAGGGGATTTGGTAATTATTTATTTGTAATTATCCTTGTAATTCGACTCCTTTCAGGTGCTGTTTCCTGTCAGGTGTTACAATGCGAAATTAAAGAGATAAATCTGAATTAACTAATCTTGATTTAATCGGTCTTTCAAGAATTGTGTCTGGGTGTAGAATATTCCATTAACAGCCAACGTACATTGGAACGAATACTTCCATTACCGTCACGGACAAACGAACGGTTTATTATTAGTGACAAATAAGCTTTTCTTTGACCTTTTCAGTAATTCTAATTTTCACAAAAATATTACAATTTTTAGAAAAAAAATCATATAATGCTAGAGAATTTTGTCTATTATTTAACAAAAATTCTTTGCATTATAATTACAATTTAATTGCTGGCTTTCTGATAAAATTTTAATAAGCAGTTTTAAACTTTTTATTCGTATATTAGAGTGCCCCTCTATTACCCGTATGAATATTGGTCGCAATTAAAAAAATAATACGCTCTTCGCGATTATAACAAGTCATGGCAGCCGCTCGAAATCCAAACGCGTTTTTGACGATAATGATGAGAACACGAGATAAAGAATACGACGCGTAAAGCGTACGTGGATTGAGAAAATGGAAAGAGATGGTTATTGCGACAGAGATGGTTAGTGTCTTTAATCACGAGATACACAATGCGGGAGGTGTTACTTTTACAGTGTCGCAGATAAATTGTCGACGTCGAGAGGTATCTCGACAGGGCGGTCATTTTTGTCCGTACGTGACTGCTTTCTGAGATACTTGACCGTATAAGACCAGGATCGTAAGTTGCGTCGTGAGAACATAGCATCCCTCTCCAGACCGCTGCTTTCAAACGGCATTTATTGAAAATTTATCGTTTTGTCCTCACGGGATTTTATCGACATTCCGTTTGCCGTCATCAGCCGATACTTGTCGTGTGTACAGTAGATATACGCGTATCGATATCCATTTCAAGATTACCTACCTGTCGGACAAGTATTCGCGTTTTTCGTTATTAAATTATATATTAAATGTATTCGCTTATTTATATATCTTAAAAATTACCGAACGAATAGTATAACATTCGAAACCAAAGAGAAACGATGAGCGGAACTATACTACACGATATCTTCTCATTTTGAACCTATACCATATTTTTCTTTTCCATATAATTTATCCATTTTCTCTCGACGTCAATCGTAATTAATAATTTTTCTACGAATTTTGATGTCCAAAGTAAAATAAAAAATTGCGCGTATATTAATTAATACTGTACAAAAATTAAAGTATCGAAAGAGATATGTTTTAGCAATATCAGCGCGAGTAGTTGTAGTTTCCGTGTGCCTCGCACGTGCAAAGGTATCTTCCCTTCCGCATCGGTGTGCTACACGTGGTGTTACACAGCGCGCCGGTGCATCCCGGTGCCGCAGCCTCGCGCTAACATAATGAATCCATACCGCGCACCGGACGCGTTACAGGTCGCATCGTGAGGGTCAAACGCACGTGTTCCCACGTGTGTACACACATCGCGCTAAACATACAAATACAGAGGCATGTTGTCTACCTCCCCCCTCGCTTCTCCACCTCCCTCCGTTCTTCGCGATCGCGTTGTTGAAAACGGCACATTTCGTAATTGGAATACCAGTCAGTACGGAGCAAAGAGAGGGCACGTTGCGGCGATACGCACCTGCGTACACGCATGCGACGACACGCGAATAGATGGGGAAAGATAATAACGGATAAACACTGCGTTAATACGCGATACGGCGCGGACATATTTGTCATTACATCAGGATGGATTAGTACGAAAACCGTGGTTGCTGACATTAAGTACGTTTTACATAAAGTTGTATCGCAATTTGCGCATAAAAGTCTGAAGAGATGTGCAGTGTATTCGATATAAGCGTTAACATGTTATTTTTTAACAGTATCTTTCTTACAAGCAAAAATTTATTCTAATTTTTTAAAACGCTCTTATGAAATTATGTGTGTTTAAATTCGAAATAGCTCGTTCCCAATATCATGATATTGGGAAGATATGGAGAAGACCTTGTTCAGCTATAAAATAAATATATATTCCATTTCAAGAAATTATAATTATAATTATTAAAACATAATATAATTATGATTTCTTGAAATGGAATATATATTTATTTTATAATAGTATTAAAACACACGCTATATAATAAACTTAATGACATAAAAGAAAAATGTAACTCATTTATATAATTATATTAATTATATATAAAAATTTTCTCCTTTGTTCTGCAACATTAATCTCTGAATATTCGATAACAAAGAGCTCTTCTTTTGGTGATACCTATATCCTGTACACGCATGTCTATGCATATGCGGATTCCGAGAGCGCAAATTCGTCGATATAGGGATAACGAGGAGGGTAGGATAACAAGAAAGAGAGCTATAGCCGAACAATGTCCGGTATGAGTAGGCTCGTGCGGCTTCCATTACCTCCGCTGACAATTAATAATTACCCCATATCGCTGATGATATCCCGGAATGCATTTTGGCTCGTAGAATTGCGACCTATGGCCTCTCCCTCATTTCCTCCCTCCCTCCCTCAACCTAGAACCGCTGCAAATCTCCGTCTTTCTCTCTCCCTCTCCTTCTCCCTGTCTTCTCTCTCTCTCTCTTTCTCTCTCTCCTCCCTCTCTCCCTTTCCTCCCTCTCTCCTATTACATCCGTGAGATCGCAGCGGGCTGCAAACGCGGCGCAGCGCGTGCATCCTCGTGCATCTGGACGATTCAGTTCGTATCGGTTTGTAGTAACGTTTCGCCGAGCGGCTCTGAACCATTTTGTCCAACCCTCCAATAACTGGAGGTGCATTAATGCAGCCTAGCGAGAAGATAACGCCGTTGCATCGACGGGCACGATGGGCACAGCGCTATCGATCCTATCGACCGATGCGCGAGAAGTTAATAGGGAAAACACAGCAGAGGCTATACTATGCACGACCAGCAGCAGCAGCAACGGCAGCAGCAACAGTGGTAGCGGCATCGTATTTTAAAGGGAGATGGCTGGCGAATAGGGGACAGAAAGGGGTGGATGCTGCCGGCCGCTCGCATCGCCGCCGGCACTAGTCAGGATTCGCGCTGCATCGCGCTGCTGGACGCGTGGATTCGCGGTTCTGCAACGCGGTACGTAGATGGAATTCCAGCCTTCGCTTAGGGAAGGGAAAATCCACCTGTATATGGTAATATGCCTGTCGTAATTTGCCGAAGAATAGATTCGCAAGGAAAATCAAATCATGATCAAATCATGGCCACATGATAGTTGATACTTTCAGCGGGATCAATACGCAGTATCATTAGGATATGAAATCGCGAACTTCCTGCGACGTCGCAGGAACAAAGCTTTGCGAAAAACTCGTTTTTGGCAAACATATTGCGCATAACGATAAATCAATCCGAAAGTAATTTAGATACGTACAATGTTGCGAATAAATTGAAAGCTTCCTATAGCACATCGCAAATAAATATCTGCAGATATCCATTTGTGCTAAATATAGTGTAACAAATGAATTTATTTTATTTATTC
This sequence comes from Temnothorax curvispinosus, assembly GCF_003070985.1. Lineage (NCBI taxonomy): Eukaryota > Metazoa > Arthropoda > Insecta > Hymenoptera > Formicidae > Temnothorax > Temnothorax curvispinosus. The sequence goes on along the minus strand of NW_020210520.1, from coordinate 1,593,336 downwards.
TTGGTTCGAATCGTATGCAACAAAAACGCGCAATTCGTATCCTAAAGAAAGTCCGCACAATGATACGCATATAATTGTTGTTTGTTGGCCGCATTTATCAAGATTAATGGCTCCGACAATGAGATTCTCTCCCGGTCCTTTAATAGTGAAAACGAATTAGTTGGCGCTGAAAGGGCCACGTCCAGGAAACCCAGCATTACTTTCGTGTCACATTTATGATTTATGCGCAACATACGCGAGAAATCGTGATAAACGTAAATTACGTCAAAATGCAATAAAATTCGCTTGCGACATTAGGAGAAATTTACACATACGCAGAATAATGTGAGGCACGGGAGAGGAGCTCGCAGAATCTCAAATCTCCAACAATGTGTACCTCGCATCGGAATCCGAATGCAGATGCATTGCGTATTATCGGCGCAGAACAAAACGACCGCTCGCACACATCTATTCATTCAAGTATGCAAACCGATAATTGAATGAAAAGCACAACACATGACGATGTCGCGTTAATAAATATCTGAAAATAGTATTTTCGCATAAAAGACTATATCTTTATTGCATTATTTTCAGAGTTAACACACTGTGATATCTGTATATCGTAATATACATCTTTACATTACAACTGATCGAAATCGCGCAAATTTACGAATAACAAATAACGAGGAAAGCTTGATTTGATAAAATAATACTTTATTTGCGTGAAAACTTGTTTGTGTACATATAAATATTAATTGTATTTATGCCGTAAATCAAAAAGCTCCTAAAATAAGAAATAATTAATCTGATCTTGCGAGAATATTATTTAATTAATTAAATAATTTTGGTTTTGATTCATTTCTCTCGAATGACACATAAAATGTAATACAATATTGACTATAAAAAGAGACCTACATGTACACAATAATACATGTACAATTATTATCCATTAGAATTCACGATTTTATCGAATGAGAATACGGAGAGAGGAAAATGCGAAATGCGTGCATTATGGCTAGGTATCAAAGCCGAGTACACATGTACTCTGTCCGTTGAAAATGTTCTGCCACCTCGACAAATTCGCACCCGCTTTTTTTTCTCCCCTGCAGCGCTCCAAGATATTTATTGTTTTAATTTACCACACGGTGTTTAATTATAGAGAGTTAATTTTAGCCGGGCACGCCACATAACGGGCACGATTGCACTGGCTTTTAGCTAAACAGGTTTTATTTGTGCTTAACCAGAACCAAACAACGATTATTTACGAATCTGAAGAGTGTATTGAGACGTAAAAACGAAGCATGTTCCGGTTTGTAGTACTTTTGCGAGATTACAATAGACACTCTGTATTTTAAAATTTTTTAGCCGTTTCGTATATCTATAGGTATAAAACACAGTAAACAACGTATGTTGTTTCTAAATAAAAGAGCAAAAAATATATATATATACAGATTTACTATTTTATAAAAGTAGAGAATATTATACAGTATAGTAAAATGTTTCACAGCCATTGCTGTAAAAATATTTCAGGAAATATATCGTAAAAAGTAGATCGGAATATCCCTAAAAAATATGGGAGCGGAGCAGCGCGGGACCTAAAATGACGGTTAAACACATCTCCTTGCTTCTTGCTGGTCCGTGTTCAACGTCTAAAATTGGTGAAGACTGTTCATTAACAGAGACCATGTGACTCCGTGCCAAGAAATAGTCGGTCTTTGTTCGGTGTACTGTCTCCACTATCGAGAGTTTAGCACCAGTGCGAGAGCACCGAGAGCAGAGGAGACAAGAGAAAGTAGAGGATATAGAAACTCCTCAGAGAACTGAAGCAAAAATAGAAGAAGAGATCGCGCAGAATAGAAACACAGTCGTGCAGCTGCGCGAAGCGAGGATGTAGATCGAGATAGATACGACCCGGTTTGTTTTCATCTAATTAAGCGCCATTCAGGAGTTTTGGCAACGTTACAACTCGGAGTATGTGCATTAAGGAGGCTCTTACCTCGATCATAATATGACAGATCTTTATGAAATTAATATATGTTGTAAAGTGAACCACAACGGACCGATGCCCAAAACTTGAGCATAGGTTGACGATAAAAACTGTAAAAATATCAGTATTGAAATTCGCATTTTTAACACAGGGCATATGGTAAACACTAAAATTTTTACCGGAAGTGATGTATTTTCTTGGCAAGTTTGCGAGCCAGGTAAACAAAAAACTAAGGAATTGTAGTTAAAATAATAATCTTTCTAATGATAAGAAGAAAACTTGGTGTTGACGATTAGTTATAAAAGATATTGTAGTTTTAATATGACGTACGAGAGGTTAGGACGAATGATCTTCCGAGTGTCAAAATCGCGCGAAGTTTCTAACCTCACTTGCACATGTCTTTTCTCTGCGCTGTATGGTAGCGGCATAATTATTCTCTCGCGCATTGACAACCTTTATTTTAGCGAATTTTCCTTTCATTTTCCCTCTCAGCATTCTCACGTTATATCTATCTTTTGGCTCCATCTCTTCATCGCATCATTCGCTACAACGCTACACGGCTACACCTCACTTAGCTGCAGACTGCTACAGACGACGTTGTGACACGCGCATGTTCTGCTCTTTAGCACTGACGTAGTCAACTGACTTATTGTATAAATTTTAATATTTACACTAATAGAACATATAACTTACTCTTACACTATGTAAAAATCATTATTTATTTTTTTATTTAATTTTCCGATAATTTTATAACCAATTATTAATGATAATTTTTCGGTTGCTACATTGATTAGAGCAGCCGGGTAAGAGCCTCCTTAATCACGATGAATTAACATATTCTTGAAACAAATGCATAATAGCTTTTTTTATTTGACATATTTCTTTGAATATTTCTTCAATTTTGGCTTTTGGCGACTAAATATCTAAACACAGAAATAAATATTACTTTTGTTATTTCTTCTGGGACGAACTTTTCAAGTAAAGTAAGTAAAAAGTTTTTTAGTACAATATTCCAAGTGACAAATATTACATCCGCTATTATATGGCAAGATTTCGCTTTTTTATTCATTGTATATTTATTCGCATATGCATAGTTTTCCATTATGCGCGCAATATTAGAAAAAAGGCTAAATATATTACATATGCTAATATGTAAAAAAAATTCTGAAAAGATTAAACAGCTCAAAAAACGAAAAATTACGATTTAAATTCGAAATAAAACAATATTAGTCTCTATATTTACCTTTTAAGATTTAAGCTTGACAGGAATTTTTGTGAATATTCGGGATGCTATTCAATAAATTATGTTTGCAATCGCTGCGCGCAGCCCTCTTTGCGTGCAAATGAAAGTAAAATAGCTCGGGGAAAAGGTGTGGAGAAGTGATGAATTAAAGAAAGCGAAAGGGAAACGGGGCGGCGCAAGAAGACGCGAATTACGTGCAATCAAAGAGCAGTGTGCAGAAGAATGACACGCGAGCGCCGAGGAATCTAATGAAGGTGAAGAAGAGACAAATGGAAAGCGGGAAGAGAGACAGAGGAGACTGGCGGTAGACACAGATGAAGAAAAAGAGCAAGTATACGGTACCGAAATAGCCGGACATTCCGTTAACTTGGCTCTCTGCAGCTACTCGAGACAGAGAATAAAAGGGTCGAGCGCGGAGGAAGGAAAGCGGCGTTCGTCTGTCGTGTTTCTCGCCCGGTCCTACCTCGTCTAGGAGCGTTTCAATTACGAAATCCTGCGAAATCGTCCGACGATTCTAGCAGAGTGTTCGTCTACCCGTTATATCCGTCGCTGTGGTGTCCTCTTTGGTTCTATTTCTCTTTTTCTCTCTTCCCTTTCCTACCGTCACTTCTTCCCCCGTCTCTCCTCCTTTCGTTTCGATCTTTTTCTCTCTCTCTTTTTCCCTTATCGTGTTGCTGAAACGGCTAAATAAAAGAGCCACGTCTATTGTTTGTACGACACAGAGTAAACACCAGTAGCTGCAAAAACCAAAGGCGAGAGCTCCCGGATTGCAGGGTTTCAGTGCTCGGATATTTATGTCCCTCTTTACATTCACGTGTGGCCATTAGTTGACAATTCGACGGCGATTTCCAAACAATTCCGATATTACAACGAGAGAGAGAGAGAGAGACGCGGTGTTTCGTGATCGCTCGTTTCAACGCGAATCGCGATCGATCGGCAGATTAAAAACTGAACAGTATATACTGAACAGTTGAAGGTATTTATTACAAAAATATGTGTCTTATATACATGAAACGTAGAAGTATATTTGCTAATTAGATCAGAATCTTCCGTATGGCTTGATACATAATTATTGTATTTATAAGACCATTCTGTGCCACCCTTTTCTTCGAGCAGTATGAGAAATTATTTTAAGTCTAACGTAACTCGAAGTACCAGAAGTTCTAATTGACCTACTTCAGTATTCAACATGGATATTATAGTTGGATCGTGGTCAGGTAACCAAAATCTTTGAATATTTTTAAACGTATTTTTAATACGCTAGACTGTCATTTCAAATATTTCAGAAATGTTTGATCTGAACTGACCGTTGCATTCAAATTTCGTACAATGCCGGCATGCATATCAGTTACTCTCTCTATAATTGTATTAAGCTTAATTTAATCTTAACGAATCAGAGTATGACTTATACCGATGACCCCGCGGACTCTGCAGGTGAAATCTGGCTGTTATGAAGCCGGTCGAATAATGGAGTACAATATAGCACCATTTCACGCTTAAATTGCCAGACATTGTTTAAGCCCGTGACGAATGATCCTGCGCTTTTCTTAAATCCCGTGAAACTCTAATAAAACAAGGATATACAGAGTATCGTAATAGTATAATAACTATAAATCATTAAAGTGCTAATGTACATTAGATAGTCTCGCGCAACTGTTCAATTGAAAGCATAATTAGCAGTAAATTATCTGAGCAGATATCAACATCGAATTCCTTTGCGACTTGTTACGAGTTTTTATTTTAGTGTATAAATAATTATTATTGTTTTATAAATTTATTAGCTTTGTGCAATAAAAAACTCATTTATGTAAAATAATTAAGACTGCTAGTTCATAATTATTGAATAATGTAAAACGATTATCCTTATTTAATTTAGTACATCTAGCAATTAATTATTTCGCAAATGCAGCAGAACATCGTTACTGGAACAATCTTTTTTCTTTAAATCGCTAAGACGGAGGCTCAATTCTTATTACAAAACTTGTTAAACTGCAGGCAGTTCCGAAAAAGCTTTGATACGGCAGTATAATTACACACTTTATCCGGTTGTCGCGGCGTTACGTCAATATCCCGAGTGCACCTCAAATAAAAACGGTTCGAGATTCGAATCGGGATTCACTCTCGTAACGAACGTACGCAAATAAAGATTGTAATTCCTTGCCCATGCCATGGTAGGAATAGCGGCTGGCGATGGCTACGCGCGCCACGCTGTTTTCTAAAAAACAGCCGTAGGTCGTATGGTCGATACGTGATGTAGGTTGTCAGACGGTACACACCGATGTCGATGGAATATCACATTATGTAATTATGTAGGCTATTCCCCGCGCATTTCTTCCGCGCCGTGAATATTTCGCTCGTGGCTCTTGCCGCGGTGCGTATGATTCCGTGGGTGGTTCGGCGAAAAACCGTGCTGGAATCACGTGGAACCTCCACCGGGAGAAATTCCGAACCCGAACTGTTTTAACTCCATTATGACTTTTTCTTTCCGATGGGAGGAATCCAAATCGAATCGTTGTTAGCCATTCCGAAGAACATTGGCGCTAACGTCACGTAAAAAACGTATACGTAAATTGAAACGTGTTTCTCTGTTTTTAGATAGTACATATCTCACTTTTTCGTTGCATCTCTCCCCTGCGATTAAAGTGCTCTTATTTGTTGAAATAATTCACTGAAGACTAATTTATTGACAAGTGGTCAATAAATTTAAAAAAATGCGATTATTTCTTACATACATTGTAATTTATTAATGGCATTCAGGATGGCTATTTGCACAATATTTTTTTCTTCTTGAAAATTGTTTTATTTATTTATTACGCGATTATAGCGAAACAAAATGTAAAATAAATATGAAATTTATACAGATCAGTATTACAATAAAGCTTTTTTAAAACGTGCTATTGATAAAACAGCATTGAAAAATGATAAATAATAAAAATATTGAAAATGCAATACTTTTCATTGATACTGGAATATTCTTAGTTCTGTTAGGTACACAAATAGAAGAGCAGGAGAACGGCAATGCTTTCAATATGGCCAATCAATACGGAATATATATCCATATTTATGTAGGTTGGATAACAATAGAATAGAATCAATTAATTTAATTGAAAGATATATATAAATCGACAAAACAATATTTTAAAATAGTAATATATCCGAGAAAAAGAATGTCTCTATAAACATTTATGGTAATCATTGCTTTCTGTTTTAACTTTTAATAAGTGATAAAAAGTTGTAATTGGTAATAAGGAGTCTTTCGGATCTCTTATTTATTTTTTTAGTTTTCCTTTTAATGGTTCCTTTAATGTAATGTTTATCTAAAATATCTAGGATAAATAAAAAAAATTAATATTTTAAAATCAATATTTTTAATTATTTATTTATTTTTATATCTACGCACAAACGTGAACTAAAAGATGAAGTAGAAGCTCAAAAGCGAATTTTGAGAAATTATATATGTATATCTCGTTACCATCAACTGCGCAATAACATTTACCTCTGGCAATATTAATTAATTAAGATATTAATTATTATCTCAATATAAATATAAACTGAGTATTTTGTGTACATTAACATTTAATGTTCTTATTTGCAAAGGAATATAATATTATAGTATAATTTCAATTTTCAATGCTACAAATAAGATAGAATATGTACGTCTAAACTGCATGAATAATCGCGCTTATGGATCAACAATCGCATTTCTGTTATTATCGGATAAATGTCAAGACTATTATTATGCATCTAACATCGGAATTTCTTAACTCATTATCATTATATTCAATAGCAAGGTTTTCATTTCGGTATCTTTGATACAGAAAATGTAAGTCAACTATAAGTCATCAATATACATGTAACTTCTCGACTCAGTTCGGTTCGAGATCGCAATCAGTTTTCGTATGAAGCTCCACGATATCAAATCAGGCAGCGAAAACGCAGACTCCTCGAGCCCTCAACTCGAAACGATTCTGAAATCGAAGTTTCTTGGCTATGTAAGCACAGCCGTATTTCTAGCGCTTTCTGAAAGAAAGTCCGGCTGTAGGAAAGTCCACGTGGGTGATTGGTGGACGACGAGTCGGGATTGAGGGTGGTGCACCGTTACGAGAGCGAATAACAATGGCCACATCCGTGTATGCATTTCCGGTCGGTGAGCACCTTCCGGTTGTGAATTACGCGGATGAATAAATAGAGTGGAGACCTAGGTATTCTGGGCTACGGAGAATATTACGAACGACCGGATACGCGCAAGTATATACATATAAGCTCGTTTAATGAAATTAAAATGAATGGCAAAGGAAGGATTAGCTTCTGCTATACGACGGTCGAATATCCACGGCGAGAGACGAGAAACCGCTTTGGAAAGCGTTACCCTGGTAGAGCCGAGAAAACTTTTTGCAAGTTAGTTTCTTACTCTATGAATCTATTATGATGAGATTAAAAATTCACCTTTGGATCCACATAAAATAACGGATATTTACTACAAAGTCTTATACATATATAAATAGGTTCTGCTCATTCTATTACAACTTTTCTCATACCCAACAAATAATTGCCATATACGATTGCTACGTGTGTCACGTTGCGATGAAAAGTGTTGTCATAACAATTTCTGCTTTGCATGCGAAAAATTACGACAAGATCACGTATCGCGATCGAGCTTCTGACAAAAGAATTCATTGCGTATAATACAATTCCACGAGGAAAGTCAACGATCATTTCTTTGAAATATCAGAACAATAATTCAAACATAACAAACGGCCGAATAGTCAAGACGTTGCTGCATACGTTCACGAACTTCTGCTGCATATTTTACGAATCACCAGCTGCGCAAACTCGTGCGGCAACCTCTGCGCAGCGATTTCGGTTTACGAAAATACATTCCTCGCAGAAATGTATATCCTCTTGACTGCGTTTTCATAAACTGAATTTTCCTGAAATTTTCTTCAAAGACCTTCAAGAGCGGCGAGAGAAGAGAAGAAATAGAGATACGCCCGCGGTGAAATTGATAATTTGATAATTATAATAATTGCTCTGTAGCCAGGAAAAGTTAATTTGATTACAATGTTAATATAATTTAGGAATTCCGCAGACAACGTGAAGTAGAAAAATGTATCACACAAAGATATTTTGAAGATATATATATATTAAAGGAAGCAAAATGCAACCGTACCTACTCTTGTGCGGCTTGCAGAGTTGAGTAAAAAAAAAAGTTTCTACGAAGTTAGATTAGGTGCGTCGAGGGTGCGCGCTGTACACACTAAGCGGCTGTGGGGCAAGACTAATTATTCTAATGGGCCACAGTGTTTGTATTTACCGTGTAAATGGTGCATTCAAAGGATCGGTACTGGCCTCTGTGGACGCTTGATACATCCATGTCCTTCTCCGCAAGAGCGGAACCGTAACACACATTGTGTCGATCGGTCCATCGAGATTGATGAGATACCGATAACATCGATACAAAGAAAGTGCACTGGGATTTTATTCTCCGCGCCCTTGAATTATTACCATCTCGCTGACTTCGATTAATATATTAAATATATACTAATGAAAGCATGTTCAAGCTAGATTGTATTTTTCACACAAACGCCCGATTGTTCCAACCTGTTGGTAAACTAACTAATAGTTAAATCATATATATGTCTTTGTTTATCCTTTACATTAGACAAAGATAGACATATGATTTAACTATTAGTTAGCTTACCAACAGGTTGGAACAACCGGCCCAAAATCGTGTAATTTATTTTATTTTACATAAACTGGAGCATCCTGTACATAATAATATTGACGTAGTCTTTACTTATTGCATTCTAATAAGTATATTTAGACACAATATATGGTAAAATAATTATAGACACTTGAGCTTATTGCGTGTAAAAAAATAGTACAATCGCGTTATAAAGACCTATATGTAATTATATTTATCAATCAAAAACATATTTATAAATCATTATCTAAATTTAACAGCCAATAAATTATCGAAGAAAATTGAGAAATGTATCAAGAGACATAAATTAATCAAGAGATATGGTAATGTCTCTTGCCAAGTGTACGTGCCCGCGACAGAGAGATAGAATATACGCGCCTAGATACAGCGAGACAGAAAGTGTATCTATATCTGAATCATCGAGTTGAGTAGAGACACGGTTGTCATATCATAAAAATGGCTAAGTGAAATTTTTAATAGGCTCAATCGCTTGCTTAAGGTAATATTTCGGGTATAATAAAAGTGTATTTATTTTTTTCTACATTGAATATTAAAAGAAACTTTTTAATGTGGTATATATATGTTAAAATTGGATAATTTAAATTTTCAAGAAACGTCATCATTATCATTATCATCATCATCAACGTCGTCGTCGTCGTCCCAATATCCGGTTTATAAACCGACATTTCAATATTCACGTACACCCCCACACACTCTCAAGCATCCTTCACACCCTTATCTTCACCGGCTTCACCCACGTTATTCACCTGACCACTCCCCACTTCCTTCCCATTCCAAAAAGACCTTAATATACTCCGATACGTCCTAACATAGTCCAACACACCCTTACCCATCCACACACATTACCACCCACCTTTCATCCCAAATACCTCAATGCATCCCGACACGTTTCAACATAGCTCAACACACTTTTACTCACCAAACACAATAACCCGTATTCTGAACGCATTTTTATCGATAAATGTGTGCATTTAGTTCTGAGATGCTGTAGTTCATGTTACATATGTTCTAGCATCTCAGAAATAAATGCGCGCATTTATCGATAAAAGTGCATTTAGAATACGGGTCATTATCACCAATCTCACCCCAAACACCTCAATATACCTCTCAGAATACCCTCAATACACGTCTCACCATAACTTAACACACCCTTACTCATTCATACACATCACTACTGGTGAGACGCACCCCTACTCCCCTAAATAACAGAATATTTTGTCCAAAAAAATTTGTTGTTAAACAAATATCCATGCAAATATTTCATGTGCATGTGTGAAATTTGTCTGAATAAAGAGCGAATTTAATTTAAAATATAAATATTTTGAGATACATGTGCGAAGGCGATTTAGAATAATTTAAGACGCGACTTCCTTTCTCTGAAACAGTCGCTTGCGTATTCATTTAGCAACGCCAAGTTTTTTGAGCGAAATATTCTGTTATTTCAATTAGCATAATAATTAAAGAATTAAATGTTATGATAAACAAATTTTTTACTCAATACTAAATTCTTTTGTATTAAATATTTTACTATTCTATTAAGTATAGTATGATAAGAGAATTAAATTTTATTATGTGTATAAACTCGTTCTCAATTTGACACGACGTTTAACATCACTATTTTTATAGCAAATATATATAGATAAAACCAATATTGTTTCGCAAAATAGCTTTTCAAGAGCGCGGATGCTTTGCGCTCTTTTTTACCTTTTTTTAAAAAGGCATTTTTTTATAGTATTTAATTTACAATGCGCAATTCTGAACTTTACATTTGCATCTATGCTATATTTATCGTTTTGACATGGAAATATCTTGATATCTTCTTATACCTATTTCTAGATCGAATCATTTGTCATCTCTCTGAACCTCTCATTACTGATATATGTATAACATCATTCCTGCTACTGATAAGCAAAATTGCGCGTTTTTTTTACACTAACATTTGTTATATGATGTGTTTTTCCCATTGCTTTCCAAGTCAGGGATCATCTCCTCGATTTCCAACGCGACGGATTCGATTTCTTCGCAACGGGAATGCGACTTCTGCTGAAACGACCGTACCGATCAATTTATACGCGCATTCTTTACTCCTTCGATTCGCGAATGCAGATGGTGTCTGCCTCGACGTCGCGTCGGGAGTGTCGGGACCCTCGACGGTGTCCCCTCGTAGACGTCGCGTCGACGCCGTAACGGTGGTGGAACTTTAATTCGCGTTTTCGGATTTCCAATATCGTAAAGCGAAAGAAGACGACGAGTAATACATGACGGTCGATAAGGATAACTTCCTTTCGATAGGCGACGGAAGCACGGAGGGCGAGGGGTAGCGATGGCGGCACAGGATGGGCGCGGGGTCGAAGGGGGTTATTTCGTGACTGCTGCCTGCGCGCCACGTGTATTATCATATTTATAACTCGGTTCGACCCGTGGAAACGTGAAAAAGCTGGGGAATGGACTTGGCGCGGCAGACGGAATCCGTCCAATGTGACGCGCTCAAGGATATCACGGTAGGATCGAAGTGCGAATCGAGTATGTTAATAAGATCTACTGTCACTGATAAACTCTATCTATCTCTCTTCCCCCCTTTTTATGTGATAAGGAAAAATAAGTCAAGACGTCCCTGAAATAGCCGCATCAAACCTTGAGAATTTATTTCATATTTATTGTGAGAATTTAAGAAAAAATCACATGCACAGATAGGGAAATTATTTTATTAAGGTACCCAGCAAAATAATAAATACAAATAATATTATTGCTATTTTTTGTTTCTAGTTTTTTTCTGTTTCTTCCATTTACTTTTTCCGCAGTCAGTAATAATAAAATATTTATTGTGATTTATTGTGTTAAGTTAATATTATAGTGCAATAAATTTATGTCTAAGTACTTAAAGCTTTTAAATACGTTGAGTCAATATGAAGCGTGTATATCATTGAGAAAGAAAGTTTTTTTTATCATTTCCTTTAAAATAAAAAAAGAGAAATATTTATTCTAAAATCAGATGTCTTTTCACTATTAAAATAGAATATGATATACGTAAAATTTAGTCTTTTTTTTACTTCAGCGACGCTCTGTACAATGCGTGCATTATAAATACGAATTTCATATGATATATTAGAAGACAACCCAAAGACTGTATATTTTTATGACTTCCTCCTTATATTATTTATTAACAGCTACTATACTTGCTATTTCTTATTTATTTTTATCTTCAATCACTCCCATAATTTCCCCAATTCATTCTATTATTAAAATATATATCATTTTGTCGGGATAGAAAGGGGGCAATTTGATAATACATACGCATTATCAAAATATGATATTATTCAAAGGAAATAGTGGAATATATTCGAAGATTTAACCTTTCGACAGGACCTGAGTTTTAAATAAATGTTTTAGCGAGAAGTTTTACTTTCCTAGAATGAGGGTGAACAACAGACTAAACTCATTCCGCTTACGCGCGTGGTTCGCAACCACGGACAGAGGGTGCAACATCTTCTAGGAAGGGAAAAGATCCCTTCTCTCGGTATACATTCGGTAAGCTTTGAGAATACAAATAGGTGGATTCTCTGGGGACGAATAGGAGATTAATCAGAAGATAATTTTTCTTAATAAAGAATAAGGACGCTTGCGCATGTTTTTAGATCGCTCGATTCCGTATGCTGAAATATTTGCAATATTATAAGCGATGCGTTTTCTTAAATTTACAAAAAGTGCGTGCATTTATAATACAGCTATGTAAAGCTATGTCAATAAAATCAGCACCGTGTAAAATATCATTCTAAAAATGTTAAAATGTAAAAATGTTTTAAAAATGTAGCGATCGATATATATATCACCAGACATTCTGAATTCTTTTATGATTTTTTAAAAATATCATCAAAATGTGGTAAAATACTTTTTATATCTATGCTTTAAAGAGCAAGTTTTTTTATCGCTCTTGAATTGTTTATGAACTTATTTCTTCGCAATATAATTATTTATATGCGAAAAATGTTATAGCATAACATGCATTACGCAAGACCAATCGAATCAGAAACTGATGTATAACAGGCATAAAAGAGTTAACACGCAATGTCACCTAAAACGTATTGCGAAATTTTACTGCAAGTTCCAATTCGCCCCACGAAACTTAAATCTTCCGCAATGCAGTGCGCTACTTCCCGCGATCATTCACTCACTCTCTCTCCCTCCCTCCCGCCACTCTGTCCCGCTCTTTCTCGGGTACTTGGATTCTGTTATTCCGGTAGTAACGGACGCTCGACGAATTTACTGATTTTCACTCCTAGCACGAAGTCCGACGTCTACTGCGTAACGAGGAGTCAAGCTCTTTCGAGTAGAAGACCATCGAACTGGCCGTCGCCAAAAAGGTCGCAGAAGCGAGTAACGTTAGGTGACGGCGTAACGGCAAGAGAGGGTGGTAGGAGGCAGGATGGTGGTGGTAGGATGGAAAGGACCCTAACTTCCTAACCGAATTGTTAACTCGGCAGCAGTCGGACAGGAGCAAACTTGTCCGTTAACTTCTTGCCGAGGAGCGAGCGGAGCGAGCGAGCGAGGCGGGCGATTGCGAAATGAAAGAAGAGAACGCACGGGGGGCGAGTGGAAGAGGGGGAGGGTGAGAGAAAAGGAGGGAGAAGGTAAAAAGGAAAATCAGCCCGCAAAGAGGGCTGATTTAGTAAACGTAATTTGAATATCTGATTGCTGCTGGCTTTAAGTTTCGTTGTATCTTCTCGCACTGCGTGGCGCGAACGTCTTAACCCGTTCCGTCATCTTCTGTCATTTTCCTCGTCCGTTTTTTTCTTCTTCTCCGCCGATCTGCCTGGCTCACTTTGTATCCCTCCACTGGATATTTCGCTCGTCCGAAGTGGTACAATGGAAAATGGCGGGTGGAAAACCCGGCTCTGCACTCCCACCCCCATCCCCACCCCCTCCCCCTCGCCGCTAGAGAACTTGAAATTATTTAGATTTTATAACACAATAGCGAACTTTATGAGATGGGCCCCCGGTATACCTGCATTTCCATAAGAATTTAATAATACCGCAACACAGTGCGCAATTAATGTACTTTTTTGCCTTGTTAGAGAGCAGCTATTGCGAAAGGCGGCAATTCTCAAAGGGAGACGTTCTCCGCCACGACGTAATAAGAATTATATCCTTGGCTGGCATAATATCTCGAATGACGCTTCTGACGCAGATTGGCAGAAACGTTGGATCACGGTCCCGGTTGTCTGCCGATCTACTCTCCGCAAATCCGCTTGAACAGGCAACTAAAAGCTTTTTCCACCTTGGCGCGATCATAAACGTGAAAAAGAAATTTTACAAATCTTGCGACTTACGTTTTCGCCAAAATAACTGCCGACGACACAAAAATGAGTCGTACATCATTGTGAGACGAATCCTAAATTTATGTTAAATCGAAATAAAGCAATTTGTTTAAAATCTTCAGCGTTTTTAACGATGTCCTTATTATACAATTCCTTCGGCATCACAAATGACAAAAATCTATAACAAATCCTACCCTCAAAAAATAATCTATTACATAATGTATTAAAATAAAAATCTGAAAAATAAATCGAAATTTTTAACTTAAAATTATGAGATCGTGTTGAACAATAAGCAGATTAATTAACAATGATATCAATTCCCCATTATTTTAACACCTTCAAGTTAATAACGCTCCGCACAATTGCCCGTGCTTTAAGCTCGACCGACCCTACGTGGAACATTCCAAAGCCAATAAATCGCCGCGCACCTCTCGAAGGCCAGATTTGTAATCCCCCTACGGACTTCTCGGTCGCCCGGTATCACCCTCTAACCGCGTAGCCACAGAGGCTTTGCCTTGCCAGTGGATTCAGAAACCGGTTGCGGCAATCTCAAATATTAATGGCCCACGTATACCACGACCACTGTTTTAACGTCTTTTTCCTTCGAGGCAATCCTAAAAGTTAGAGAAAAAAAGTAGGGGGGAAAAAAAAGAGAATAAGGAGGAGTTGAGAAGGGAACGGCTTATTGGCCGAACAGGCACGCGTAGAATGGAGAGGACCGGAACGTTATCTCGTACACGGAACGTACGATAAATGATGGGCGTGAAAAGCAAAATTGACAAACGATAAAATTGAAATATTGAAAAAAGTGGAATTGTTCTATTTGTGCGTTTAAAGAAATGCGGAGAGCTTATTTTACGAGAAGGAGGCTCTCACGCGCGTGTAAACGCACGTAAAAAAGCGAGTAAATAATTTATATATTCATGAGAGACACAACAAATAATGGTGCATATCAAAGATGGAAGTTGTTGGTATAGTCGAGAGAGCTGAGATATTCGCGAGAAGAGACCCACGGAAGAGAAAGCTTTCCTTCCACACGTACGCACGCCGGAGATGCAAGAAGGAGAAAGAGAGAGGGAGAGAGAAAGAAAAAAAAAGGAAGAAACGGGAAGACGAGCTGAAAGGCAGTGGCGGTGAAGGTGCGAAGTTGACTCGAGGTGGGGAGCTGAGCGGAAGAGAGGAGAGAAAACGAGAGGATGAGAGAGCTTCGAGTATTTCGCCAACTTGGTAAGCCGAGTCGAGATCGCTCACGCGAGGATTTCTTCTCGGGGAAACACGTTCTCCTTTCCTCACCTTTCGCCCCTCTCTTTTCTTTCTTGCGCACCCGTTTCCTTTCTTTACCTCTCACCCGGCCCCTCGTTCTCCCAACTCTGTCTGCTCCACTACGTTGCGGGACCAAATCTTTCGCGAACAGATTAAGCTGCGGAATATCGAGTAATTTGGGATGTCAAATACAGCTATAATGACATGTTTACGTATACACGCTTTTTCCATAATTCGTAATAAAAAAAAGAAATAAAAGGGAGCGGAATATTATATTAAAAAGATTAGTAATTCCAATATACATTTTGTATATTTATGTAATATAATATTTTAATATGAAATACTATAGGATTAATCTCTTTAAATTATAAATAAAAACGCAAACATTTGATAATAATATATTATTATATATTTATTATAATAATAAAATTTAACGATACACAATAATTTATAATCTAATAATTAATAATATAAAATCGACTATTTCATGATATAATAATAAAATTTATAAATTCTATAAATATTGAATTTAATCTATAAACAATATGGATTTATTTTAAATTTATTATATATTTGCGAAAATTATTTTGGCTATATTGCAAAACGAACTTTTTCAAGCACACATGCATTTAAAAAAAAACACGCATAAATCATCTCATTCACTCTCCCGTTCGTACGCATTATTGAAGAAATTAAAAATATATTTATTCCAAATATTATATTTCCGAACTCTGCTTCCTCTTCTTTGTTTTTTTTCTCCAAATTTTCTCCCTCAAGAAAGGCGTCGGCATATCCTCCATACGCCGATAGATACCTGCCCGAAGGGAGATAAGAAGAGGGTCGAGAAAGAACGTTCAATGACTGAACCATGATCAAAGATAATTTCCGATCAAAGATTAAGGATTACTCCCGTGAGCCGCGCGGCCCGTCTAGGAATCAAAGTCTGCCGAAATATAAAATGCATGAAGCGAGAATCCCAGGGGTGCGCAGCACGTGAAGCTCCCCCCTTGTCTCTGTCTTTCTCTCTCTCTGTCTCTCTCTGTTTATACGTGTATACGAATGAATATATGTTCAGAAGCGAACAACTCCCACCCACTTTATTCCACTTAAAGGCAGATGACGCACGATCGTTGCACACGCACATACACTTGCCTTGTGCATATTATATAGTAACAATAAAATAGTAAAAAGGTGAGGAAATATATACGAAAATACTACAAAAGATATTTCTTGAATTACGCATTACCAAAAAGATGCTTGTAATGCATCGTATGTCTTCCTCTGTACTCTCTTTTCCAGCAATTTCAATAAAGTTTTTAACAAAATATATGCGAACGTAGCTTTTAAACTGTAAATTAAAAGAATCTATTCTTGTAAAATAAATTTCGAGAAATAAACTACAAATAAATAACAACATTTTATTCTTTTTCTTCAAACTTTAATGAGACTTCAATTTGAACAACACTTTTACCACGTTATAAAAACGTAGTTATAAAATATAGTTACGTAAACATGTTAAAAATTATAATGTATATAAATATTTCGGACATGAATGTCCGTATATCATATCGAATCTCTAAACGATTTGAGGAATAGTTTTTTTCTCCTTTGTTAAACGTACCGTAATCATGATTATCTACGCTGCATAGAGGGATGAGCGCCTTTTACGGAGCCGAACAATTGGCCGAAATGTATGGAAATCTTTCGTATTTTCGACACGTATAAGCACAGGCCTCGTGCTTCGGACATTAGATATTAGATTTAGCACCCTTACAACTGTCGCCGTACATAATTAGGGGTGGCTTCCCCTATCGAAACAGATGGCAACCCTTAGGCTACGAGATAATTTCGCGGAGAACAGTTGGGAAAGAGACCATGGCCCCTGGTGTAGAACAGAAAGACAGCAAGGAGAAAAAGTGTATAAGGAAAGAGAAAGGGAAGAGCAGACAAATGCCGGCTAAGAATAGAAGATTCCGCACACCGACGATAAGTTCGACGAACGGGAAACGCGCGCGAAAAAAAGGCCAATATACGACTCGACAATCGTTATCAAATTTCTTCAATAAATTCATTGAAATTAGATAAGCGCGCGCGGGGCAACGGCGCGCGGCGGCAGCGGCGGAATGGATATCGGGCTCGTACACCAAGTACGTATTAAACGTAACGGCGGCGAGGCAATCGGCAGTAACCGGACTAAAGTGGTTTTATTCGTCGTTCAGTGCGATCAGATATGGAGACAATGAGAGACCCTCCATATTCCCGATCGTGGACCACGGGATCTATCTATCTCTATCCGATGCGAGACTACGTTACTTAAAAGATTGTGCTCGAGAGCAGTAACATGCGAATTGAATGACCACCGTATAAAATTCGCATCCACCGCGACCGCCAGCGGAAGGGGGTGGGATGAGAGGACGGGGGATGATAATGGGCACTCGCCATCCCGATTTCAAGTCCGGCAATCTGTGCGTTCGTAAAGACAATTGGATTTGGAAATCACGCCACTCACCCCGAGGCTTATTAACGCACCCACATTGTTTCAGTAGATGTAAATTCGATTGATGGCCAGCCGATCGCGCAACTCTTTTAAAAAATTTTTTCAGAGATTTTCACGAATATACACGAGCACGTTGAACACATTGAGGAACTGCATCTTAATATATCGGTCTTCTTTATTTTTCAAAATTTATGATGTTTTCATATGTATTGTATAAACGTATATACATACAATTAAGCTTTTATAAGAATTGTTAAAATGAGTTTACATAAAGAAATTTAATTAACATTTTATTAAATATACAATACCTAGTTGTAGTAAAATCTAGTAAAATTTTAGTTGTTTTTAATGAAGCTATTAATTTATTGTATTCATTATTATTGCACAATGCATTATTATATTTACAACGTCCAATCCAAAATAACTTATTACGTAAAACCCACTTTAGACGATTTCAAAATAGAATAATATTTAATATATTATTCTAAGCAATTTAATATATATGTATATATATAATGTATATACCGTGTATTTTGATCTGTCTATTTTAATGTATATTTTATATATTGTGTTCAAATTTTTACTCTTGTGTTAAATGTTTTATATTACGTTTTGAGTTATAGACCATCTAAAATAGGAGTTTCACATAATATATTTAGAACATATCTCACAACGATAGCTAATAAATTGCTGATATAAATTCTTATAAAAAAGCGAAACATAAGGGAAGAAGAGCGCTTTCGTGTATTACGATGAGGCGTGTACTACGATGTAAACGACACCAGCATGGAGAGAAGCATTAATTTGCATCTGCTTTCGTACTCTACCACTTCCGAAAATTTTATTCGCTCGCCGTTTAATTGTGGTATATACGCGAAATAATAAAGTGGAAGTAAAAGGCGGATGTGCGGAAAGAAAAGTGTGCCGGGAGCTTAATACCCCGTGTAAGTAGTAGCCACTGCATTACAGTCAGATTCATTTGCATGCACTTTTACATCCTTCCGTCCTCAAAAAATATTTATCGCCCGAGGTTTCACCGTGACGCCTCGCTTATGAATTATGCATGTGAAGCACGCGCGCAGGACGTAGCTCATTCCTAGCGCAATTTCGCCATTGAAGCGTAATTTCAGCAAGCTCGGGTATTAGAGCCCCTCGAGCAGCTTTTTCGTGATAGTGCTTACGAGGGAGAACGAAAAGACGTGTCATTCGGAACGACGATGATCACCTCAATTGCGTCGAAGAGAAGAGCACCGTGCGTATTAACTTCATGCTACGCCCCAAGTGCGAATATGAATTTTATTTCACACGTAAAAATAACGAAGTGCATCTTCCTTCGCTGTTAATTAGGCGCGCGTTGATACTGTTGCGTTGTGGGATACTTATATATAATATTGGACTTCAAAAATTCTATAGAATACGTCTTTAGATTTAGAATTAATAGCATCTACATATAAAAAAAAAATGTTTTCCCTGACAATAATATTAAAACTATATATTGATTACATTATTTTATATATAGTTATATATATAGTTTTATATACTGTTATATACATAGATAAATGTTATATTGCATATGAAATTTTTCTGAACTTTTGTTTTATATTTTAATAAATGGTAGATTCTAAATTAAAAGATATAATTTTTCTTCCTTATAAGGGAGTGTGATCTCCAAAATTATATTTTGCTCTTTGATCATTTAACACAAATTAGCAATACATTTTCGTCGTATGTAACATTACAAAGCTATAATATATCAGAACATTGTATACCATTGTCAGCACCAGATTTAATGTGACCAAAATTAAATCCGAGATTATACCGATCGAACAGTACGGGTTTAAGTCACCATACAAACAAACGTAGGAGACACCATAGCGGAGAATATGCGGTGGATAATTTATATTTAATTATGTCACCAACTTTTGCAATATATATTCATCGATTACAAAACTGAAACTATATAATTAATAGCGGAATTGAATCGTTATAATCGTTATATAACTCTATGGATTTATATAATTAAAAAATATATATATATATAATTAATATATATATATATATATCGTGAGGTAATTATGAATAATTATGTACCGTTATCTCAACAAAGTCATCTATCACCCCTATTATAAACCAAACCAAGAACGCCAATTTATGTGGTACACCGATATACACGCAGAAACGCGTGTAAATTATTTCGAATAATATTTCTCGACTGAAAAATAAAAGCCTTTATTCTCAATTGGCAAGCTATTAAATTTTAACAATAATATTTTCTTCTTAAAAAGGATTGAGGAAAATTAAAATATACCCTATAAAGTAAAGGTAAAAATATCAAATTAAATAGTCTTTTTGCATGATGATCAGTCATTTTTATTTAATACTACAGAATACTAGAAATAAATACAGCATTATATGATTTTTGTTTATAAGTACAAATTTTAATTTGCATTTAAGAAAAAATTGTATTAGAGACTTTATAAAATTTTTTCAGAATCCGTGTTGCTTTAATAAATTGCTTGCCTCAACCGTTATGCGAAATAGAATTATTGGCAAACAGTTATAACTGTATATATATAACTATATATAATTATATATAACTGTTATAAATGACGATTATTTGGCTAAACCAAAATCGACAATTATTCATGTGTTTTCTCTTTGAGAGATATTATATCGCATAGGACAAATTTAACATTACCAGTAGTAAACGCTGCGAATGTCGACCGACCATTCTGCAGTAGAAGGCAAGCGAAAACAAAGACCGCCACCATCCTCGGTAGGAAATTAAAAGTCATCCCCTTCCTCCTTCCAGCATGTAGCTGCATCACCGATATCCGATTAACAAATTCGATGTCACGAATATAAGATTCGCATTCGCATTCTATCGGTTCACCAGTCGAGTCCCTCCAGTCACTGCCAATTACCCCAAGACGACACTCGCTCCGTTCCTCGGGAGTCCAGCAAGGACAACCGTTAAAGCACTTCTCGCGTTGATTCGAGGGAGCCCCGGTGCGATCTTTCATCAAGAGGACCTGGTACTAGAGCTATGTCAGAATTTTGTAAAAGATTATGTCCTCGCGATGCATCCTAGACGTGTCCCAAGTGAAGAGAGGCGCGATGTCACTTCTTCGTAATGTCAACAAGCGTGTCTTATTTCGAGAAAAATATGAATGCACCGATATTTCTTATCTCTTCTCTCGCGGCAATCGGCAACTCGCGAGATCCTCGCGAGTGTACGCGCGATATCGTAGCGGCGAGTTAACGTCCCTCGTCAGTTACGTGAGGTACCCGGTGTTTCGACTTGGGGCGCGATACGAGAACGGCTCCCAGCAAGTGCGCGCTTGGGACGCCCGGCGTCGACTGGCGTTCATAGAGGTACCAGTAGAACCGGTCGGCGGCACACGCCGCCGTCCCGGCATCACGGCGCAGATCTCTGCCACCCCCCTGCAAGACCTCTCACCCTTTCCTGAACCAGGCCAATCGGCGCTTGCGAGTCACCGCCCATCGCGTTGCGAGGGCGGCACCGCGCCCGAATTAAGATTTTCGACTTTTCTTAGTCGGGTCTACTCCCGCCAGCTATCTGTCTATTCTCCTTTTGCTCTCTCTCGCACTATGTTCTCTCAGCATCACGCATTGTCCCCTCATTTGAGAGAGCCTGTCCCCTCTTTCCTCTTCCTTTTTTTTTTCTTTACAGACATTGTGCATACGAGTCGCAACACTGATGGGTTACCCTCGAAGAAAACCACACAAGACGTGGATAATTTGCGTGGAATAATAATTCAAATGTTTATTGTTATATATAAAATTTTTTGTGTGAGGTTTACATGTCATGGGTTGATTTTTTTCTATTTTGGCGAAATGTAGTTAAGAATTAGTGTCAGCTCGGTTTTCGCTGTTTGAAATCTCATTTGAAATGAAACTTTAATCCTACTTTGCAAGAGATATAGTAATTCTACTACATTTTTATATGTTATTTGCTTGTAATGGAATTATAATTTACTCTCTGCGCGCATTTGCCATGAATAAATGTAACATTCATGATCAAAATCGTTTTGCCAATCCCGATTCAGATAAAATTGAAAACAGCGCTCGTGAAATATTGGTATGTTACCTTATTAACGTTAGTGGATAAATAAATATTCCATGAAAAGGCGCGATCGCACACACATAACGTGACATAAATCAAAAGCAACATATATTATCATCAAAAAGTCACTACTCCGCATGTTATATTATAATATTTTATAGAGACATATGCATATACATTTTGCCAATGTCGCGAAAGTATGTAACGGATATTAATTTTATATCGCATCACGTGCATAAAAGAAATTTAAATGGCTCGCACAAGTGGAATATGCAAACAAACGGTAATTGATTTAAAACAATTTTCACAATCTAAGTGAATAGTTGTAAATAACCGAATAAATAAACATCACAAAAAAAACATCGCATGTTTTTAATACATTGTACGCTGTTTTTTTTTTACCCGACTTGCGATTTCTAAACATGACTCTCGCGAGAAAGGTTTGCGCAAAATGTATGGCCCGACCTATCAAATTTCTTTTATTAAATAACAACCCTAGCGTGCAAAAATGGTATAATAGAAACATACGGTCCACGTTTGCCGAAAAGCAACATCGCGGAATGAAACATACGATATACAAGACTGATGAGCACGGTTGATGGTAGAATCATGTAGGATGCGGCTGCAGCGCCATTAGAATAATATCACCCATTCTTTATCAAGAAGCAAGTCGGAGATGTGCCGTGCACTCATTTCACGTGACATTTAATTTTCGTGAAAAATCACCGGTGAGTTTGCTCACACGAAATAGAGCGTAAAACTACCGGGATGAGTTTGGACATACTCTTCCAGATTTCGTGATCTCGCGTCACTCGAAAACGTCCGAATGCGATATCCCGCAAGCGGATAATATCCAAGAATAATATCCGCGTGAAACGTAATCACTGATACGAACAAAAATTACGTTTTTTTTAACGTGAATATTTCATTTTAATAAAATAGTTATGTACATAAAAAATATTAATCATTAAACTATTTTTCAGAATGTTTCATTCTTTATATTTTATGGTGCGACAAATAAGACATTCAATGCGTTTGAGGATAACAAATTTAAAATGCGAAATTGCAAAAATGCTCGTTAATGAAGTCGGTGAATTTTTATCGAGATTTTTATCCTTCGCGTCCTGTGTGCATACGTGTATATGTCTCGAACAAAAATTCGTTTGGAACGTATAAAATAAACATATATCTGTATGAAGAAGTAATTTAAATTCAAATTTTACCGATGTTCATTTTAATGTAATTTTAATCTTGATGAAAGATTGGAATTGTGATGGTAACGCTGCCAAGTTATAAGAGAAAAGTGCATTTAAAATGTTGAATTTTTATATTAATCGGATAGACAACATCACGCATTGAATAATTGAAGCTATAATATTCTACAATAATATTTTATATATACGTATCAATATTATAGGATAATACGATACTTGAATGATAAATCAAATCTGATTTTTACTGCTTTTTCTGCAAAGTATAATAATTTAATTTTTGATAAAATAATACGCATCAAAAAATAAAAGAGATTGCACAATAATAATATTATTAGTATATACATTGTACATACATCTGATATACGTTCAATCTGAAAATAGACATTTTTAATATTATTTTAATAATACAACGTGCTTTTTCCTACGGAAGAAGGTAACTGTTTGAAAATTATATTAATACATAATTCTTCGTCAAAGTATATCAGTACGGCACTACTGACCAGTGCGATCGCATATCATTTCCATGAAAATTTCAGATTAAACATGGCAATTATATTCGGCTCGTAATTATATTTTGCCTTTATCGGCGTTATCTTCGATCCACGTGCGACCCGGTATTTCGTCACTTTGCCTATAATTTTCCAGTATACAATACATTCAGTCTATGATACAGTTTATGTTTGATTTCAAGCATTAGAGAATGGATCGCTTTAATCAGAGCACAATTGCATGCGATATATATATTTGTACCAAAATACATGCACTGAGAAAAAAATCCAGGTCTAAATGATCGGATAATTCATTCAAAAATTAACAAACGGACAATCCGACACTTTCAATTGGAATAATTAAAAAACCGATCAATTATCAATGATATCCGGCCATCATTGATTGGACATTATTCTAATCTTGATCGGCTTTTCATAATTCCGATTAAAAGTATCGGATTATCCGTTTGTTAATTTTTGAACAAATTGTCCGATCATTTATTTCTCTGAGTGTGCGATATTGCAAATGGTATGCATATTCGATCGAAATGAAGTAGATCCTATCTCTAAAACGCTATAATAAAAGATATAAAAGAAGATTATATAACAAAGTAAAATATTACAAGCACTATCTTTTGTAGCCCTGATAATAGTTACATGTATGCATGTACGTGAATCTTGATTATAAAATGCAATTGCATATTTTTTTAAATTAAATTCTTATATTTTTAATACGTTTATTGATATATTTCATAGCTTTTGCACATTTATATCTTTTAGTTATAGATTTCTGTTGTTTTCAATTTTCAAAGACCTTTAAATTTGAAAGAAAGAACCCCGCACAAAAACCTATGGAAATGGGTTCTCGGCGAATTTGTCTGAAACTTTGGGAAAATGTTGTTCATGTCATCTTAATCAAAAGTTCTCATGGCAACAACTCTCTTTAAAGCAGAATTTTTGCTCCAGGAGACCTCAAAGATGGATATTTTATCACGCGATCACAGATGACTTCACCCATTCAGCTTTCAGAATAATGATTGTGTGTGTTTGTGTGTGTATTGCATAACCCATCATAAAACCCGAGGACAAAATCGGTCCTTTTCAGGGCCATAATAATGTGCAAAATCCGATCGCGCGACGCGCAACCTTCTTGCGGTGCACATTGGATAACGCTAATGCCGACGGTTCACACTGTTATTACTGTTATTCATCAATACATTAGGTTATTAGGTTTTATGGGTTATGCAATACACACACAAACACACACAATCATTATTCTGAAAGCTGAATGGGTAAAATCATCTGTGACCGCGTGATAAAATATCCATCTTTGAGATTTCCTGGAGCTAAAATATTGCTTTAAAGAGAGTTGTTGCCATGAGAACTTTTGATCAGGATGACATGAACAACATTTTCCCAAAGTTTCAGACAAATTCGCCGAGAACCTATTTCCATAGGTTTTTGTGCGGGGTCCTTTGTGAAAAAAAGTGCAACTGCAGCTGCATATCAATCCTCTGCGAATAAACGACCTTTAGGTCAGCGAATTTGAAAAATGGTTGTACAAACCGCGAATATATAATAGAAAAAAATGTTTGCATATGGGGTAATTTTGAACATAGAAAAAATGCATGGATATACTAGTTCATATACTAGTTTATAAATAAAATGTTATTTATGTTATTATAAAATAATAAAAACATTTGTCTAATTAAAACATCTTGCAATAATCTTTCCAATAATCTTTTACAATAAAATTATTCCGAAGAAAATAAGACCTATAAAAATACTAGTTTCTTTTATCCACTATGTGAAACGCTCGAATAAAAAATGTATAATTATGGTGCTTCGATCGCGCGTATCAATGTATTCTTTATGATATATGAAGGATATGTCATCATCACATGCGTCTAGATATTCGTAGAAAGTTTTCTTAATAAACAGCCAAGAGAGACCCCGCGTTGAAAGTTCGAGAACAAATAAAAGCAGCGCAGGAGATCAAGCGGATATCCGGCGGAACGAAACGCAGACGTCTAAAAGATGGAAGACGGAAGAGAGCGGGGCTTTCATTACCTTGATGTAAGTTTTAGGCGCGTCTAGGCTGATCCGCAGACCATCTCCGAGCGGAAAGAAGATAAACCGTCCCATCGTTATCAACAGCCAGAGAGAGACTACGCCGTTCCCATCCTTCGAATCCATCCTTAAAATCACCGCTTGCACTCCCTACCTCACGTCCTTATCAGCGTTATTAGTTATCTTCACATCTTATTCCGCGAGCCAAGATTGACATCCTGGTTATCGTCCGAGGAATTTTCCGTAAGAACAATTAACCGACCCTGTCGGCTCGCGCTGCGAGTCTGGTACTTTCATCGTTAAGCGAAACTTCCGCCCTTACACGAGAACCTGCGATATCTTTAGTCAGTGCTACAAGATCATGAGGATCATGAGAACCGCGCGAGACCGCACGAGAGATTTCGTTAATAATATCTGGATTACGAAAATCGGAGATCCTTCACGTGAGATACGCGAAGCGACTACGAATGGCGCAATTTGGCAATCGGGAAAATAAACTCTTAATCTCAAGTGCAATTCTACGGAAAAATTTGACTAACTAATCGCAATCAAAGATTAGATTGAAATAGTCCACAAAGCGATTAAATTCACCATTTTAGAGAAAAATTCTATTCGATATTACAATAACGTTTACAATAAATTACAATAAATTATATTTCGCGTTTTATCTATCGTGGAAAAAGCTCATAATAATTTATCTTTATATAATTAATAATTGTTGCAGATGGAAATCTACATGCTTGGACTTGGATATATAAAACCACGGACGGTTTGGCTAGATATTGAGAGCTCGAAGAAAAAGGGAAAAGTGAGAAAAAGGAAATGATGTGACAATCAGAGGTAAGTTTTTGCCCGGGACACATCTGGTCTCTTATTTTCATTTTCTCCGTCAAATGATTTCTTTCCTGCTTTAACTGAAGAACTCGGCAAACACTTTCTGCGAGTATGTCGCTTTTTTCCGAATAACTTTCCTTACGAATTCGTAAGGTATAGAGTGACATGGTAATCCGCGTGACAAAAAATCTCCAATTAAAATAAAATCTTTAATTATGTAAAAAAAATTTTAAACATATTATCACATTATTGTTTTTTATTTTATTCTCTCATTGTAACATTTTTATCCTATACCCGACAATTTATATCGAAGAACTTTTAAAGAGCTACATTTCTCGAAATGTCGAGTAAAAATTGTCTATTAAAATAAAAATAAAACTGAAATAAATGTGATACCATAATTTTACTGTAAACTACATAATTTACAGTTTTAACTGTTTGATTATTTATTAAATATATAGTTATTAAAACAAAAATAGGAACTTTACGTCGCCAGCAAATAATTAAAAGAAACAGTTTTTTTGCATTATTGCTGGCGACATAAGTTCCTTAAAAAATAAAGGTTTCTTTAAATAGCTATTGCTTGTAACAACTTTATAGCGATTAACATACATCCATTGAAAATTTATTACAAAGCATTCAAATAATTTAATATCTGTACCAGATACACACGTCGAAGCTCATTTGAAAGACGGCATTAAATCTTGAGCTTTTATAGAACAAGTGATTCAAGTGTCCCGAAATATATTCATAAACGGGGACATCCTTTCGAATACGCGCTGCACCCGTCGCCGCCGTCGTGCAATTCGATCCTCCCAATCGCGACGAGATTCAACGGATCATGCAGTCTCAATTCGCAAAACATTATTATCTTCGGTCGACCAGGCCGGTTTCCTTCTGCAAACAAAACTCCGTAAGCGATAGACAATTGCAGTTTCGAGACTCCCCGGTACTCTACAGCCAATTAAGATTCAATACAATCGATGAGGGACTATTCAAACGATGAGACAATCGGAATGTAATTGCGTCGCCCCGATCCCTCTGAATACCAATTCATTTTCCGAAGCCCGCCACCGTGCACCTTCGTCCTTTCACTTCCACCTCCCGCCAGACCGCTTTTGTCTTGTGAAAATCTTCTTACCGAGTCCGCGAGCGCCAATTCTGAAAGTTTAAATTTTCTTTTCCTCGCGTCTCCTCTCTGTCAAACACCTTTTCTTCCTTAAACCTCGCACAATCTCTTTCTCTTTCTCGCTCCTTCCGTCCTCGGTACCACGCCCTCCCGTAGAGCGGACGAGCGGGGGGGTGGCAGGGAGGAGGGGGAGAGATTGTGGGTGGCCACCCTCAGGGACACGTAATTACGGCCTTATATTTCACAAATATTTCGCCAGTGTGATTAATGACGTTCCTCCCTGGCTCCGTGGTGGATAAAGTAACGTACGAAGGGCGACAAAATCGAAATCATCATGACGGCAGCGGGTGATAATAAGAGACAAACATTACCAGCGGGACGAAACGGAAAGCGCTCTATTCCTAAACGAGGGATGACGAAACTGAACAATCTCGTAATAATCCTCCGTAATCCCTGAACAATCGCGTAATAATCCTATAATCTTATAATCTCTTAACAATCCCGTAATAAGTATAACAATGAAACGTAATAAATATACGTACATGTATCATTGCATAAATAAGTGTGCAGCGTTACCCCAAATTTATAGTTCTTTTCTTTTTCTAAAGATAGTTATGCCTTATGAGATGCAAAGCCACGTTTCGTTCTACCTGATAATCGGGAAGTACATGAATACGTCGTGAAATGTTGGAGAAAAGCATCTCGCGTCATCTCTACTGAAAGTATTAACTCCAGCACTAGCTCTGATCCTCATTACATCTCACGGAACGAAAACTAATCATCTTCCGGATACCGGAGGGTCACGCCCACGTGCGGCGCGAAGCGCGCACGGCGGGATAATAAAATTGCCGCGCCTCTCCGATTTTTATCTCACCTAAGACGCGAGGTGTCCGCGCGCTAAAAGGCTCGATATATTTTCCGAATAACTTTAAAGCAGGGCGCGCACGCGATCGATGCTCACGGCTGCGCGGTTTCCGCGTGTATATAGGCGAGGGAGAAAGAGATCCCCCCCCAACGGGCGCGTATACAAGGAACAAGCGCGCGCGATCGCTTCGATCCAGGGGGCTTCGAGAGACGAGGTAATAAAAAATTGTTTGTTTTAACGGGATAAAAATGCAGGGCTCGAAAACGTGCTTTCTAAAGTGTTGACGATGAGAACGATACCGATCGCGCAAGCTGGGATAACGGGGACCACGCGGCC
This sequence comes from Temnothorax curvispinosus, assembly GCF_003070985.1. NCBI lineage: Eukaryota > Metazoa > Arthropoda > Insecta > Hymenoptera > Formicidae > Temnothorax > Temnothorax curvispinosus. The sequence goes on along the minus strand of NW_020210520.1, from coordinate 1,564,304 downwards.
CAAAAAACAGAGATAGAGCACGGCGCGAGCGAGGGCCATTCGCCAACACCGACGTTTGTTGTATCGGGATAGGACGGGAAAAGTCGGATCGCGAATAAAACAAAACGCGACGTGGCTATCGTCAAAAATAGACAAAGAGAGAGAGATAGAGATAGATGGAACGCGCGAAAAAGAGAGAGGCAGCGAGAAAAACAGGCATACCCGACAAGCGTCAAAGGAGGGGGATGCGAGGGAAAAAGGGGGCGAGAAACAAAATGTTCCTCCCGGTTTTGCGACGGGCTATACGGGGACAGAGAGCGCGCGCGCGCGCGCTATCGACGCATCAACGCGTTTTGAGCTTTTGAGCTTGGAGCTTTTAAAATCTGTCACCGACACACATTAACCGTTACGCACTTCGAGCCCGGTTGCACAATGCGCGAGCGCGGGCTGCGAGTGCGCTGCTTGTTTTCGAGTCGTTGTACCGAATGCAAACGAATGTATGTAGCTACATATCGTCCCGGTTATCGACACGCGTTGTTCCCGTTGGACGCCCTACGTTCGCGGAGGTAGAGCGAATTTGTTGCACACATGTTGCTCCTTTAAAATTGATCCGACTGCCGACAGTCTGGAAAAAATACAAAAAACCCATAAGAATAATTGACGGAAAATAAGGAAATTATATACGTTTGATGATACTTGTATTCCCTCTTCTTATAATGACGTTTCTCTTACCTAAGTCGTCTTCTTTGAATATCAATCGAATTCGAAACAGGAAAAGTACTCTAATTGTAAGAATTCGTTTTGCTTGGAAGACTACGTTCGATGAGACCGCCCTTCATTTATCTGAGTGATAATTACGTCTCTAAAATGCTTTAGTTTTTCCTTAGATAATTTTTTTTAGACATTTCAACGAAACCGTAATAGAATGCTAAATAATTTTCTGTCATCTAAGGTCACGACGTGTAATGAAAATCAAGAGATGTCCCAGCAGGTATCACCGCGTATATATAATTCGCGCCGAAGTGTACGGCCTCTATAGCTTTTTTACGCGGCACGATTTATGAAGACTTCAGCACGATGGGTGGCGACTGGGCGCGGAGCGGCCCTCAAAATTGATTAATGAACGAGGCAGCCGATCGATTCGATTAAACCAGTGTAAACGAAAGGGGCGACCGATAAATATCTGCCGATATAAACGTCGACGTTACGTCGTGACTTTTCCATAAATCAAAACCCGGCCGCGTATGTGCCGCGTAAACGTGCCAACGTGCCCAACAATAACAATCCCATAGTAGCCAGATCGGGCACAACCACGATAATTGACGCGTACGCGTGACACAATCGTTGAAATAAAAAAAAGCACGGCGCGGCGGTAGCGCGTTATTACGTCCTATAATATTAAGCGTTTAATTAACCATGAATTACAAAGGCCGTCACTGATCAAAAATAAATACTTTTGTGAACGAAATAATTGCAGATATTGGGTTACTCGCATTAAACGGAGAAATTTGTAATTAATATCCGTCGTTAACCTAACAGTTTAATAATAAATAAATTATATGGCGGATGGCGGGTGAAAAATGGATAAAATCGAAATAACTGGCGCAACGATGATTTTATAGCATGTATAATTTGTTTGAAAGTTATTATAATTGCATAAGTTGTGCTTAAACACCGACGTAGATTCAGGAAAAATACATTAGATAATCTCGCAATACGTGCAATTTTCCTAACGTAAAACACTCCTGTCGCATATACCTACCTCGGAGATAGATGATAAGATGATATGTATAAGGAGTTATACATCCATTTACATATAGATGTACAACAGACGGATCCTACATAGTACGAATAAGTGAGTGAACAAGGAAAAGAAGGAGAGAGAGGATATGCGAGTATATCTGCGTAAGGCTGCCACTGACAGCCCTGTCTTCACAGGCAAATTTCACTTTTTGTCAACGAACGGGTCGTTTGAAAGGAACGAATATTGGATTCGGTTATTACTTCTTCGACCTTCGTCCGACTCTATACCTCCTCTCGATTTATCTCCGCGTAACAAACTGTACGCGCAAAATCGATATTCCTTTCCGCAATCGCACACATATGTACGTAAAATCATTTCCTTTGGCACGAGAAATATTTATTAATATAAACGTGGCACAATTTTAATTTATAATCAAAATCCTCGATATAAATAGATACCATATGCATGAAAAAAAGAAGTTACGTTACGACTAAGGAAAAATGTGAGAATCGCTGTTATAATAAATATGTATATGAAGCCATATTCTATGGAAATATTCAAAAATGATACTTTTCTTTCATCCGAAAATGATAAAAGAAAACGAAGCTGAATTTTAAAGTTTGATAAAAAAAACTCGATATTGTGAGACACTGTGCGCCGTAATAATATACTCCGTGAAATTCTCGATAAAGGTAACACATTAGTAAAGCAGAAGTGCGAAACGTGAAAAAAGAAAGTGGAAAATATGTTAATTAATAACGGCTGGCATATGACTATTTATTTATTTACATTTGCGCGTAACGCATGTTAACTCATTCGATTAATTACATTTTACCATTTATCGAAAAATGCATCCGCACAGATGGCCGATCTAATTGTGAGTCATATATGTATAAAGCGTAAGTTTATTCATTTGTCAACTGTAATATGTAACGTGCGATATAATGCTCTGTGTTATAAATTTTCACTACAATTATATTTACATTAACGACGTGTAGTCGAAAAAGCTCGAATAGAGCGTGACAAAGATGAGTTTGTAATGGAATAAAGTTGAGTTTATTACGCACAACTCACGCCGGGTTGTTTCAAAATCAGTGTCTATTAATATGCCTGCACATACAGTATCGCGTTGGATTTCAAAACAAATATTTTCGCCCGATGCAACATGTGATTTAACAATTAACTCGCCCACTAATAATCTGATCTGCTTATTTGAAAACAGCCATTTATTAAATTTAATTAAACTTATTAACACGAGTAATGAAAGGTTATTATAAAAGGCAAATTAGTTAATGTCTCATAATTTATTATAACGAATATTTTATAATGTTTGAAAAACTAATGGAACTAAGCTATGCATCTACGCTATATTAAAAATTATTCAGTATTCTAATAAATGATACCTCTTCATTGTTGTGTAATGAAATAATTAAAGAAAGGTTTCATTACATTCATAGTAATCTGGCCTAGAGCAAGTAGAGAGAGCCAGTTAAACTCCATTATTATTCCTGATAAATTGCCAATTCCGTTCGAACCGCGCCTTTCGAAATTTCATGATTGATACGCCAGACTTGGAGAAAAGGATAAAAGAAGAAAACACAGAGATGTGAGACGAGAACAGATTAGCTAATATCATATATATATATATGTACATATAACAGAGTTCCTTACTTTAATACCGCCACGAGATAAATGGCACGATAAGCATCGCAGGTTGAAAGAAGAAAGAACGCAGTTACTTCGGTGATTTATCATAGGAATCTATGGTGTTACGAGATATAATGTAGCTTATTAAATATATTAATTAATTACGTTGTTCAAACTGCGGGCTTCCATTCCTCGTCTCTTCTTTTTCCATCTTGCATCATCGATGAAATAGTTTTCTATGCCGAAATAAGATATAGATTTAATGGATGGATATTGGATATCGGCTAATCTTAATTAAATTAGAATTTGTCTATTAGCAGCAATTGTGCATTAGAACAAACAGATATATAGATTAAACACGGCTTAAGAATAAAATGTCTAAGTTCAACATTGTTAATGAAGGACCGTGTATACTTCACAAATCTAAATCATGTATCTACAATCTTTCAAGTTCTTGTCACCTTCAATTTAAATTAATCCGACGCGCGTCGTACTTTATTAGCACTCAATACAGAATTCTCAGAGTGCCGCAAAAGAAAATCCCGGAGATCTGCTTTTCTTCAATTCGTATCTCTTTTTTTTCAATAGAAATTACATTGTCGCGTAATATCGCATTTATCGCGCGCATCGTCATCCCGTTCATCTCTCATCGTTACCACTTTCATGCGAACAACGGCGGAATTGTCCGGAATTGACAACAGCGGTACAACAAGAAACTCCGTCATTTTAATGTTAGCCCGATGACGCGTTATGACGACGCCGACGGGACGGTCAACAGCCATGCTGAGAGCGAGGTAGCGGGAGGTAGCGGGAACGTATATGTAGGTAGTGAACAGTCGAAGTAGCGTAAGGGAGAGTCAAAGGGAGGGAGGGACCGACAGCGGAGCGGCAGCGAGGTGTTAGTTTCCTGGTCGGATATTAGCTGTCACGCGGCTCACTGGACAGGACACACCAGACGTATACACAGAGAGGACACGGTGTAAAGGTAACACCAACGCCCTAAGTACGCCGGACAAGTCCGGCATTGGAAGCTCGCCGCACATTTATGTATAGAAAAATCTGATAGCGCGCCGCGCCGAGACGAGAAGCCGGATCACTCGCACGGCATTTCGACGCACGGGGCATTTTTCTCGCGGCATAAACCCGAGGGCCTATCGCCCCTTTTCGCGTCGCGCATTCCCGCGTTCGGGTTATTCCTTCTTACAGGAGGGAAAACGAATCTGCGGACATGTCAGATTGATCGGCCGATATAAGCAAGAAACTTCACCAAAACACGCCGAGATAGCCGGGACATAAATAACAACGGGGATACGAGAGGTCTCGCCGTAACGTCCTTTCCCCGAAGCTTTTCTCTCGTCGACGTCCTCGTCGGCGCGATTATCTCGCTAGAAATTTTGCTGTTACGTCACACCGCGCGCATTCCTGACGTCGATAAAAGGGGTTGAAGTGGAAGGATTTCTCGACTCGATTCGAAATGGAAGATTATGAAATTAAATCGGCATCCTTGCTTGATATTTACATTTACAATTTCGTTGTTTTGCATCCCGTTAGAAGTCCGATATAATTTTTATTATTATCGGATCGTTCAATAATTGCTCTACATGTATTGTCGGTTTACTTTCTGTAATCTACCATTTTTAACGTGCACAGTCGCTGGTAATAGATTATAATTTAATTACATCATTGAATTCATAATTAATATTTGCACGACGATCCATTCCGCTGTAATTGGCAATCAGTTTTCCGGAATTAGCGGACGGTCGATACTCCATGGCAAACAGAGGTACAAAGCGTCGATTTTCTTTACGCATATAAACCGTAATGAATGTCATTTCCATTCTGAAAGTGGGACATATCGAGTTTTTACTTCCACTGACTTATATCACCGTTTCAATCCTATACGCGCATAAACATATTAATTATTCGAAAAATGGCTGAAAATGGCAATTTGTTCCTCTGTCACGTAATTGCGATACAATTTGAGGATCGATAGCGAGCAGGACCGACAGCCATAAGCCAAGTAGCCGTGTGTCGCGCCCCTAACTCTCTCTCTCTCTCTCTCTCTCTCTCTCTCTCTTGCTTGCTCGCAAAGCAAGCAAGCAGGCGAGCAGGCGACGCTCAAAGTGTCTTCCAATTTAACGGGCGGCCGGGATGGCTTGATGAGCGCGTATCCGGGGTATCGCTGATCCGCTATCCGAATATCTCCATATATACGTGTAAACCTGTGGCCTATGTTGTAGTCAAGGTGCGGCATACGTGATGCAATGCAGCCCAGATCGTCACCGGAATACCAAACTACCAAGCCCTTCCTCCCTCGCCCCCATAGCCTTCACCATCCATACTCGGCGCACGGAATCGTCGTCTTCCTCATCCGCCCCCGCCTCCGCCCCCTCCTCTCCCTTCCCCCTTCGACGGGGAGGGGGGGGGACGACGCGTCCAAACGGAGCATCCTCGCATCATTTTCATGTTGGGGCGCGTGCGTGTATCTACTCATCCCCCCGGTGTACACGTCGTACGCTTATGTACGGTGAAACTTATTGCCGCTCGCACACGAGAGTTTACATCCTGAATCTACAAAATGCAACTTCAATATCAATACTAGAATCTAGAGTCGCGTCACGCTTTCTACGGAATTACGGGTTTTACACACAGTCCCTGGGTTTTTTTTCCCCCTCCACTCCCCTCGAGAAGAAGAGAGACTGACCCGCGAAGCTTGACACATATTTCCGTTTTGAGTCCGGTAAATTTTGCTACTGTATACTCTCTCTCCGTGAATATACACCGTGTCCTGAAATGCGAGAATGAGATTTAGAGGCCAGATACCACCGGTGACCTCGGAGTCGACTGTGTTAAATCCGTCTCTATTTCATTTCGGCCTCGGCATACGCAAATACAGCTTATATGCATACATGGCATACAAGTACGGATTACGTGACGTTAACATAACGAAAGCAGCTACTTAAAACGAAAAGCGGCTATGCGTAAATGCTTAGAGTACAGTATTATGATAAGATTCTCGCGTGCTTGTCGAAAGAGGATCACGATGAGATTTGATAATACATTACCGTAAAATCGTCTAACATTTGCTTAATTCATTGTTTATAGAAACTCATAATTTTTGACGCAATATAATCAAGGAATGTTAAAATCAGTATATGATTTATCAAGTAACAATGCGTTAATACAGAGTATTAACGTCTCAGGAATATCTTATAGCGTAGTAATTAAGGATTACTAAGATAGGGAATGAACGATTGTGTGCATGGAAAAACCTTTATTTTTTGCACTAAAGAATTTTGAAAATCATTTAGATGCCGTTCAAAATGACGATAGAAGCAAATTGAAATAAACGAAACAAATAACTTTTGCAGCCGAAAAAGTTTTGTTTTGATCTTTTAGAAAGAGCGCGGTAATTGCTTTTACAATAATTGCTTAACGGTGACCCGTGGCGGCGTTGCAGACATTACAGCGGCAAACCATTGAACCTCTGACATTCGTGAATATGTTCCTGATTATCTGGAATGTCATTGATTATCTGGCAGGTCGCCATTATCCCGGTAGAAGTAATACTTCTGCTGGGTGTTTCTCGTAGATCGTTTTCATACAATTCTAGTGGAAGAAATCCAATAAAAACAGATTTACAAAGCTCTCTAATGCGAAATAAAGACACACTTCTCCGCTTTTGCGAATTGTTCTTTATTTTAAAATGATTATCAGGCTCCCTCCTTTTTAACTTTGCAAAATGTTTCGATATTATTCCGGAATACCTTATACATTCTGAGATTTAATTATCGCATCGTTTTTTACTTCAGATATGTATCCGCTGTGTGCGTGCATGTGTAGGGTGGCATAAATTACAATTATAAATTATAAATTACAAATTATAATAAATAGTTCATATTCAGGCTGGGTGGCAGTGTGGTCTTGTGGTAAAGCGCCAGACTCGTAACTCCGAGGAACCGAGTTCGAGTCCACCTGATCACAGGAATTTTTATATTCCAAACTGCACCCCCCGCACGAGTGGGGCTCGTGCGGAGAAACTGGGGCTATCTTTCGGAGGAGATTTCGGAGGAGACATTAAATTTGATAATAATTGGTCGTCAAGCTTGGGGAGCTTGGGAGTTTTGGTTTTAAAATGTCACAATTCAATTGTGATACTCATACTCAGCGTCCTCTTTGTCGCAAGGTATCGTTCGCTGGATAGTTGGTGTAATCATAAAAGTTTTAAATAGTCAAAGAACTTCCCTTACTTCAGAAAAACATAAGTCCGGATAACAAGAATTTATCACCTAAAAGCAACATGCCTTTTTTTATGCCTCTTTTATGCCTTTTGTGTTTGTTCGCCGGTTTTCATTATTAGCGAGTAAGATAACGTCGTTTCTCCTCGGAATGATTCAATTTTTGCCTCGACTCGCCTTAGCGTCGTAAAGGCCTTAAAAGAATTACGGTCTGTCGCGTTTAAAGGAAAGCTGAGTCCGAAAAATCTGCGGGATCGGATATCATCGAGTAGAGTCACGAATGTCCCGCGCCGTTCGAATTTTTGAACGACGAAGAGATGAGATTTCGCCGACTCGACGAAATCTATGTCCCGACAAGAAAATGTCAGAATTACTGTACTCGGTCTAAGACTAGTTGTTGCTGTGCGCACTGACGCGACGGCGCGGCGCTATTTACCGGAGCACACGCGTGACCTATATTTGAATACGCATCGAGCACATGAGAATCTGGCTACTGATCGAATTACCGACGTGTCCGTTAAATTATAACTGTTGTCAGATAATAACATGCACTGTCTACAAAACTTTAATCTATCACATTTCAAAACGTTCTCAAATGTGTTAGTGCGTGTGTTGTAATAATTCCAATGAATAAATTTCAAATAAAATTCCCAAAAATTCAAACCTCAAAGATATAGCTAGCTAGAGAGAATGCGAAATAGACTGTTTTTCACGTTTGTACGCACGTTCATCATTTTCATTCTCGTGTATATAACTCTCGATCTGTCGCACCGCCCATCTCGTACTGATCGAAAAGAGTCAGCGCGCTCGGATTTTTATAGAAATAAATGAACTTCGGTTGGAGGACGTGCTGACAGAGGCGTTGCTGCCGCCGTGGGTTAGCGTTAGCAGAGTGAAACGGGTCTAAAATACACGAGCGTACGGGAGCGTTGCGGATATAAGCAAGCCGTAACGGTTACCAACCTACCCGTTCAGGGGCTACCTATCTATCCTACATACCGAAAGGAGAAAGAGAGGGCGAGAGCGCCACGGTCTGGAGTAAGGGATGGTCGGCGGTGAGCTCCGAAGGTTGCAGAGATGACTGCGGGGTTGGGGTTGGACGTGATCTTTCATAGCTGCTTGATTGGCCCCAGCACGCGAGCAAATGTATTGTCCTGGCTGCGAGCGCCGCCGGCTCGTCTCGAAATGGCAAAATATTTAAGGCCACGTTAAACTGGCAACAATAAAAGGAGACACGTTGATGAAATCAAGATCGCAGGAAAGTTGTGCGCCAAGCCGGCCCTGCACGTTCACGCTTAGCTCGAGAGAAGCGCCACGGAGGAAGTCGGGAGGCAAAAAAGGAGATGGCTAGAACAGCCGAGTTAGCTCCCATGCCGCTATGTCCAATAACTAATAAGGCAATGTAGAGATAAGGCAATGCCGTAATTGTTGCAAAATTGCGTTGATCGTGGATCAAATAGCTCGTGCGAAAAACAATCGTGCGCAAAATTTGCCGTACAAAACACAAGAATTTTACATTCTTAACGAGAAGATTAGAAAGCAAATAATTACAATAAATTACAATTGTCGATACAAATAACAAATAATTGCTGTTACCGAATGGTAAATACTATCCTTATATATTTAAACATAGATGTGTATTATAATAACGCGCGTCTAATTAATTGAAGAGCTCTTTTTGAGGAGCATGTTTATTTACATCATGCTAACGAAACATGCCGCTGACAAGCGAGGAGACTAGGAAGCAACTTGGCTCCAATAATCGAGGAGATTGTTCCGTTCGACGTAACTCTGCTGGCTTTCCGACCTCACGAAAATTACAAGTAATCGCCGCCGAGTTCGGAACGTACGATCGACAAGTGAGCCGCGCGAATATCATCCGGTATCACGAAATACCTGATGGTCGCTGCGGATTGCATCGGGGACATTGAGAGCGAGGAAGGGCAGGGAAGAGTGAACGGTTGAGACTTGCCGAGGAGAAACGACTGGAGTCATGACTCCGGTCGTAAATATTAGGCGTCCTACCGTTGATTGGGGTGTGAATCTTCAGCGCAGCGTGGTACGTCTACGGGTATATACATGTTCACCGATAAATGCGTACACGTGTATACACATACACACAACACGTACACGTACGCGGAAGTTAAGCTAGTGACTTATCTTTTCCAACCGACGGCGACGCCGACGTATCGATTACGGCGTCGCGTCTTCGTCTTAATTGATTCAGAGGGATCGGGATACCCTCAAGACCGGCATTCCAGTTCTCATGAATCCTCGACGCTCTTTCTTATATCTCTTCATGCTCCCTCCCGTACCCCCCCTCCCCCTCTTCCCGAGCATTACAACGCTTCCGCGTACCTTCTCTCGTTTCTGACCTCTTTGATACACTTCGACCATGGGATCGCCAAGAGAGTGCACGAGAACAGGAACCGTCTTTTTAGTCCGCTTCCTAAACTTTTATTTCTTAGAGAAATCGAAGGAAGAGTTCAAGTTGCCGTAAAATCGGAAGGAACGGAAACGGGTCATGGAACGTCGCATTACGAATCTGCGATTCAGTAGAAGACCCCAAGGGCAACATCGATAAAGACTGATAACAAATAAAAGAGGCAGAGAGTGAGAGCTTGGACAGCACGAGAAATTACATATTAATTATATTTTCTACATAAAAGCTTTAATGATATCACAATTTTTCCATGGTTTCTTATTTAATTTCGTATTGACAACCCTCACAATGCCAATTATATTCTGTATATAAAGAAATCTTTTTTTTTCCCCCAGTGAAAAAAATTAATTTAGGATTCTCGATAATGAAACCAATAAAATAGAGTTTAAAAAGAGGCATTGAGAGTACAATGTGATTGTTGGTGCGTAAGTTTTCAGAATAATAGTAATTTATTTAAAATTAACAATGAATAGTGATACGAACGTTTCGGCTCCGCTTTGTGCCATCTTCAACGATGTCAAAAGAAAAATATAAACTTATAGTTATTTCTCACGCTTTTCGTTAAGCCACAGATGAGTGCTTCAAGATTAGAAAGTCAAAAAACTATATAGTTTTATGTTGGAAAGTTGGCATGTAACTAGACTAAATGTGATCATTGTCTGTAATCTAGTCAAACCTAAACAATTAGAAATTGAATTAAAACAAATCAAAATCAATTTAATGTAATCTAGAGAACGTGAGTGTGAAAATTGAAACCGAGGTAAAAGATTACATCAATTGGTCACACATGATAAAAAATATAGTCGATAAATTACAAAATTATTTACAGGTTGAGACTATTCTTTTATAATTTAATATGGGCCATCTCAGAAATCAAATATTTTGATTAAAAATTTCTGTTTTTCTAAAATTTGTACATTCACATTAAACAAAAGCGTAACGAAACAGCTGTTGTCATCAGTAATATAATCATATAAAATCATTCTTATACCTAAATATGTTTAACGAATGATGCACGAAATGGTGTGCATATAAATATAGAATCATATGAATTTCATTCTTTAATTAATTTTGCAATTTTGGAATAAAACACAGTTTCGCAAAATTTCAATATAAGATTATGTTATGCTATCATATATTTAAACAAATTTTTAAAATTAAAGAAGATAAAGTTTGGTTTTCCCAATTAAAGTCATGATTGAAATTAATTCGGTGTTCAGTGATGACAGAATGAGTGTGGATGTATTTCTATGGATACGATGTTCTGAAATTCTAGTTTTTAGTTGTCTCATAGTTTGTCCAACGTAGATTGCGTATTATTCTGACAATTTACATCAACAACCGCGTTGTATTCTCAATGCTCTTTTTCAATTCCATTTTATATATTTATTTTTACTTTAGAAATCACATCACCGTTTCTTACTGACTATCGGAAAACTTACTTGTTTCCATTGCGTGGGGAACAATTTAATTTATTTCATCGAAACCATATTCAAAAAAATCTAATAATCCGACATTAAAAATTTCAATTTTAAATAAGTTTGCGATAGCGCGTGCAACTGCACGTGAAATAATTATAAGTAAAGTAATTATAAGTAACACGCAGAAAAGTTGTACGAGATATTTTACCCGAGCATCGACCAAACGTAGATATTTTTATCGAGTAAAATTTATCGCATCTTCGTACGGCGCGCAACTTGCCTCGTTATCCCGAAGCGGATGTAATTCATTTCAATCGGCCGAACTGCCGGCGCCCTTAACAGTGCGTCAGCCGGACTCTTCAGGACCGGGCGACTTCTCAAAAACGCTTAGTTATCTTCTCGTTCCCGACATTTTATTTCCGTCGGTGTCCACCGGTTTACGGTACGTACGCGAGTGTGTATGATGCCGAGAGACTGACGGAGGAATTTAAACAGTTTCTCCTCAACGGTGCAAACCTAATGACGTACGTGCTCGTTCGCTCGGCCCTCTCCCGGCTACCTACTTCTACCCCCCGTTACTCCCCCTCGTTGCCAACCACTACTGCTCCTCTCCTTCGACATCCACCCTTTCCTATCCGCCCTACCTCTCTCCATCTCTCCCCCTCTCCCCCATCACAAACCCTTCTAAAACCTCCCTGCAGAACTTAACACGCGTACCTAGTTTCGCAAGCGTAACAAGAAGTAACAGCTGCAGCGAGTCCGTGGCAGCCACCGACGATATATCCGAGAGATCGAGCAGACGAAAGTAATTATGTGGAATACATCGAACGCAATCTCCGTTCCCGGTGCCCCGTGCCGCGAATGCGCCCACTCACCCACCGGGATTCTTGCGTATACGAAGGAAGTTTTGATTTATCGTTTCGCCCTCGCGGGCGTATCCCGTTCTTCTTTTGACGCAATGGCTAAAAATGAACCGAGCCGCTCGGACGATGCATACGTATACGTGCTTGTCAAACAAACTAGATGATTATTCGGTAGATAGCGGATCTTGCGACAAACTAATCAATATATTTTTTTGTTTACGCATATACGCGCGCGCGCGCGCGCGCGCACGCACGTACACAGGCATATAAATTGCTGCATCTCGCTGGATATATATCAAAAGACTAATAGTGAACAATTTAATTACATCTACGTAAGTCGTATCGGGAAAGAATGGTGATTGATCGTTTGTTATGCTTAATATCATAACTTCTGGTGGTATATTGCCCAATTTCAGGATGATGGAAGACTTCCTTGTTTTTTTTTTGTTTCCTTTCTTATAATATTTTAGCATGAGAATATCAGAAAAGTCACAGAGGAAGCTGTATTGATCGTAATAAATAATTAGGATAAACGCTTGGCATCTATGCTCGACAGCTATTATTTTATTTATATACATATTTATGTGTATTTAATATACATCCCGTTGTCGCAAGAACTTCCGGAAATGCTGAAAAGCCCAGCGGTAATTAAGACAATTGCTCTCAGCTCAGCACACTTAATCCTGTCCAAGGGTTTTCAATTTTAACCACGTGCGACATAATTGTTACAAAACGCGCGGTACAACAAGCAACAATAAATCCGGGGATTTAAAATACATCGTATTTACCGCGTTATTTATACATAATACAGATAAGTAATTAAATAATGAATAATTACTGCATATTGCATATGGTTGTATTTATAATGTTTTCGTATCGAATTGCGTTCGCATTTCGCGCAGGACAATCACGGTAATTGATCCCAATTTAATTCCACGCAGTCGTCACGCATCCATCGTAACGCTTCTGCACGCGTCGCGTAGCTAATCTTCCCTCTTTCTGACTATCCCGGTCGATCCTATAAATCGTACTCTCTTCCGTGAATCTTATCAGAATGTAAATAGCGGTGTTGGAGAGGTATAGGCGAATCCAAGTTACGGACGGCGGGAGCCCGCCTGATGAAAGCGTTGAATGAAACAAGTTTGCTTTTGTCCGACAATTACGCTGAAACAATGAGGTAGCCCACCCCACGGACAAGGGTGGCTACCCTGTTCGGCAGCTGCCACCTCTTATGCTCTCCTCCGTAGCCGCAGTCGAACGATCACAACCACAAGCACCGACAGCACCAACACCCACCGCCGATCCCAAACTAATATCAAACTCTTCGAAAAGAAAAGGTAGCATGGGGCGCAGAGGGACGGGGGGCGAAGATCCACCTTCCGTTTCCAGTTATATGTCTGTGTATAGAGAGAAAAGATTTAGATCGAGAGTATATACGCGCGTTATACACGTGTATGGGCGTCCATTAATGTACATATAGATGCTAAGTAGAACACCGACGCGACGGCGTCGTACGAGTGTGCCACCTAATAGCTATGGTGTCGCGCGCGTGTGTCGGTATTCACACACGCGGACAAAACGGAGCCCGTACGGCGTGCCGGCTGAGGATATAGAGATTGGAAAAGAGATCGAGATAGGGAACGGTGGGTGTAGATGCGGGAGTAGACCACTACGAAGTCTGGAAGTAAAGCAGAAGGAGAGGATGTTCTCCGCGGCAAATAATTGATTGTATTAGGTGAGTTAGTATTCCGCCCGCGGATTGCGCGGTCAAAGTCTTGCCGCGCAAAGCTCTCGGCTCCCGGCGCGCGGCGGCGTGTATAATGGTATGTGTGTGTGTGTGTGTGTGTGTGTGTGTGTGTGTGTGTGTGTGTGTAGCGCTATATCTATGTACATGTTATACGTAATATTATATAACATGTACATATAGCGCTATATACATAATAATAATATAATGTTTTATATATATAACACGTACATACACACACATACAAATATGTGTACTCATATCGGCCAACGTAATATATGTTTGCGCAAAATTATAGGCCTCCCGGCCATTGTGTTGATCGCAAATGGCTCTGATATAATAATAATAAAAGCGAACAGAACGTGTAATAATTGTACAATAATTCTGACAATAAAATTATCGAAAGCTAAGGACATTCAAGAGGCTGAAACGCATCAAATTCATAATCTTTAAGATCCACTTTAGACAAATGTTTAAAATAAATTTTGGAAAAATAGTTACGAAGCTTCAATTAAATTTTTGAATTTTTGAAAGGAAATCAATGTAACTTTATAAATAATTGATCGAAATTAATTATATGGTTGTAACACATTACACAGTCGATTCGCCGAATATATATACACATATCTATCCTCGCAGGAAATGCTTCGAAGCCTATTCGAACGCCGTGGCCGCGTAAAATCCGAATTGGCACGCCGACGTTCGATTATTTAGTGAAGCCTGCTGTTTCGAAGACACCACCTTTTTCATTGGCTTCAACTCGTAATTGAATCGTAACCCAAATCTTGAGATAGACCAACGAAACGGTTGTTACGGCATCGCAACTCATCGAAGGGATGAAAGCGCGAGACAGGAATGGAGAAAATCTTGGACAGATGTAAAAAGAAAGCGAGAGAGGAAGAAAGAAAGAGAGAGAGAGCTGGAGAACGTAAACGAGAGAGGTCGAGAGGGAGAGAAGCGATTCGATCGATCAGGTCGCAACTTTCATAGGAACTGGCAGAAGATTTCGAAGACGAGGAGGCAGCGGCGGACGACGTCGGGGAAGGAAAAAGGAAAGAGATTGGAAAAGGAAAGGGAGAAAGAGAGAAAGAGAGAGAGCGGAAAGAGGCGGTAGCGAGGAAAAGGAGCAGTATAAGAGAGACGGCGAGAGAGCTGCCTGTCGGTATTCGATGCCTATACACATCCAGCCAGGTGTAGAGAGGCATGAAGCAAGCCGTAAGTAAGCTGTAAGCCGAAGCAACGGGGAGGAGGGCGGGCTGGCTCTGACTGGCAGGTTTCTTCATCGGAGAAGCCACCGGAAATGATGCTTCCCTTCCCGATACTGGGAATATATTGTCGATGGCCGCGCTAAGACGCGTATCCGCGTCCACGTCAATAAATGTGCCATCGACGAAAATATACTTTAAATATGAAACAGTCAGGCGCAACGTGGCCCCGATCCCCATCGAGATGGTTCCCGACAGGTACACGCCTTGCACACGCCATACGATATATACCCCGGTCCCCGTACGCGCGCGTTCGACTTCCTCTTCTTCTTTTCGCGAACTTTCGTAATGTTGCGCAACGACGACGCGGAACTGGAAGCACGACAACGTTACACAGATACGTACGCGGGATTACGCGCGGCCGCGTCTCACTCTCATTTCACTCACGATCTCTTTAGACGTGAAGACCTATCGATCCTGCGTGGCCAGAGGCCTATCTCATTTTTTCCTCGGATATACAGAACACCTTCGAGAGCATCACGGAAACACGTCGATGCTTGTACATTTCGTACAGGGACATAGATTTTTTGGGAGGAATAGTGACACTGTCGCATACGTTCCGCTCCAGTTTCTCCGTTGTCCCATTCGCGTTTTGCTCAAAATGATCGATGGCACGGACAGGTTGATATAAACGCAAGGTACACACATATGTGAGAATTAATGGCGAGAACACGTCTGCAGGATTAATAAACGGCGTTATTTACGGCAATCCTTGAAACCAAGAAAATAATAGGAAAAATTTATTTGTTGAAATTTTATTGCCGCATTTTCTTATATGCCTATTCACCCACGACTTTCTTATGTCGGGCAAATAAAAATATCCGTCTTCAATATTCAAAATATTTCTATTTTTGCCAACAAAGAAGCAGCTAGTGCTAATAAAGCACGCATTGTAAAATTCTTTTGTTAACAGTTACCATTCAATCCTGTGAATTTTAAGAAAGGCTCGAGACTTCCAATTCGTCAAAGAGTTTCTCCCTTATATTTTTCTTTCTCTGTCTTTTTTTAATAAACCTATAGAACTTCTATAATTGTTTGTGCGGCATATATATCTGCATCGCGTAACTCCGGTATAGCCTTTCTTAATTATTGGTATCCGGATTATTGAGACGTAATCATTAGAGGAGAAAACGTTTTCTGCCTTTCTTCCTCGGTCTAATCATGCCACGGCGAGGCACGAACGCGAAAACGCGCTGAAATCAGAGGTCTACATCCGCATGGTCAGGACAGACGGCCGGCGTCGACGCTTCGTTATCAGAAACGAATGCCAATTATACTTTAACCAACTGCGAGTCCAATTTGTGAACCGACTTGTGGAGGGGCCTCAAAGTTCGGACGAAGAGGCTTGCTCTCCAAGCGTGCTGTAGTGCTTACGCTTGCCGCGCCACCGAATAACAAGAATGTCTTGCCTACCTCGCTTTTCGAGCACCAAAATTGTACTCTATTCATTCGCATTTCCCTCGACCAGTTCATACACGCATAATAAAATTCACAACGTTATTGCGTCTCTTATTATGATTATTCTTATTAACGTGTTACGTACAGAAAATGATGGCGCTATATCTTATAATAATTCATAACGCTGTAAATTTTCTCTTATTATATAGTATATTACGAATAATATTTCCCTTAACCCTTTCAAGATTATATTAATTTAGGACAGTAGAAAACTTTTTTGTATTTTTTGTATTATTATTATTATTATTATTATTATTATTATATTTGTATACCATTAATATTTTTTCTTGGTACTCATATGAGCCATAAAACCTAAGCAAAGGATTTTATTCACAAAATAAAAATTTAAAAAGTTTTTTATTTCATTATTTTATATTAGAAAAAAATACAAAACATTGTTAAGAATGATAGAACGCAAAACATTTCTTGAATAAAGGAATGTCACATTCTTGACAAATTGTTTTTGTACGTGTTTGAATGTTATTTTCTGTATATCTTTTGCATTTTCTGATATTTCCTTCAACTAGAAGATACATTTTTGAAACATAATATCTTCTCCTTTTGGAAAAAAATATTAATAATCGGCGCACAATATTTCGCGCCGATGCCGCGATACCCTAGTGTTCACCTACAAAGACGCAATAAATAGTATATGCAGGAATCAATTTTAATGGCAAATAAAACTTTAGTTCTAAATTTAAACTTGATGGTACATATGTGTATCTGGAGTCTCGAAAGGGTTAAAGTTTTAAAGGGTCAATTCAACAAGTTACCCAAAATAAGTTAACAATTGAGCTGCTATAAATTCGAATACAGAAGTCTGATTACCAATTCGATCACTTTTGAGGAACATTGCCAAGAATTATTGTTCACACTCGCGTGAATTTCTAAAAAAAAATGTAACATATCAAGCAAGCGAGAACAACGACCCGTTCATCGCTCGTATCTTGAAACGAGACACGTAGCTAAGCACGAGACAAAACATAAATTCGCCCGTTAGGTATTTGCGCGTTATGCTCGTGAATAGAACGTCGCGGCACATGCGTACGTACATGAACGCGTATGGCCTACGCCCGTTAGAAAGAGTCCGCGTACGAAGATTGAAAATGGATTTTCGAAACGCAATTTCCCAGCGAGGAAATGAAGCGCGTGCACGGCCCGGCGGCCATACGTATTTACGTCGGTCGGTATGTATATATGCGGAATATTAACAAAAATAATCCAATTCGCCCCTTACCGTCAATAGCGACCGCGTTGTCGATAATTGGATCGGGCGATTTTATGCACGCATAATTCGCGCGTGACTATTACGTAATTACAAGTTGCAAAGGAGATCGGGAAAAAAGCTTCAAATCTTTGAGACTATTGAGAATCCTTTATTCGCAATTTCATTGATTTGTTTGAAGTATCATCTAATCTTAAATGTAATATCTCAAGCGTTATCTTATTATTTTGACCATCAGCTAGTTGAAATTTTGAAATATGTTATTCAAATAAACGACTAATTAACTAAAGACTCTCGATATTAAAATTAATTAACGAGTAAAGGAGGAAAAATGAGCTTTGAGAGTCAAACGCGGTTAGTTGTACTTGAGTTAACGTTACGTAACATGTAATTAATAATTTAATACAAATTATAAATCGTACGACTGTACTTTGAGCCATCTTCAGCGATGCGATAAGAAATATATTAAATAATGTCAAGCTCTCCGACGAGCATAAGGTGAGTATTTGAAAATTGAATGTACAAAGTGTCATTTTTAAGAGAAAATACCAAAAAGATTGATAGTTTGCAAAATATTCGGACTGGAAATGAAAATTGGGTCTAACCGACAGAGAGAAGTGAAATTCACTCACCAAACCAAATCCAGAGAACGTGAGTGAGATTGACAAACTGAAGCCTTGGGAAAGACATCAGAAAGCTATTCCACGCACAGGAAATCAAATTTAGATACTTATTTCTGATACCAGGGCTTATTGTAACGAATAAATAAAGTTAGTTCACAAATTGTTGCTTTGACGACCTCTGGATCAATTACCCTGAAATTATTACTAGAGTCTCTTCTATTGCTCTGTCATTCACCCTTCAGTTATTGTTTGTGACGTATCATAAAGCCAACAGTAAAGCGCATACTTTGCGCACGACATTGTTTTTGACTACGAACGAAACAGACTAAAACGCAGCGGCGATGCGAAGCAGCTGCCACGAGCAGACTCATTTCCAATCATTTTCAAACATATTTCATATCCAGGTCCGGAAGTCGATTAAATATCGAGTGGTTCGATTTCATACGATGATTAATATTGTCCGATAACATACGCGAGGAATGTAACGCTCGTCGAAAACGAGCGAATTACAGGGATAAAATTTGTAGAATGCCATTTTTCTCGCTGAGCAATTAATTAATAGTACTTCATTTATCAAGAGCAACGAATGTAAGCATATTGAATATTCCGCCAAATTTTATGTACATCAGCTCGAATAGGTTTTACATTCATATGTTGTTAAATGCTATTGCTAAATGCAATGCGCGATACTGTGCATTTTAAGGCAGCGCGCGGCAAATCAACGGCTAAACTTGAATTGATTGCATATTGCGAAAAAAGAAGAGAAAATTGCACGATTTTTTAATCGTGCAATCAAACTCCTTTCATGAGATCCAACCGCAAATACTAATGTATAAATATATAATTATTTAAATGTATATTTAAATATATTTCTAAATATGTTAACTATAAAATTTTATTATATTTTGGCTACGCAGAACTATTATAAAAACGCAAATCAAGATAATATTAAAATATGCTCAAAATAAATTTTCAAAATTTTAATGGATTTTTTTATCGTTAAAGCTTTTAATCCCTTCATTGTAATCATACATATATATTAGGTAACTAAAAGAGATCGATAATTCAATAACTAAGAGGTATGTAAATATTTTTTTTTATATTAATTTTCTAGTTTTCAATTAATTACAACATAACGAGAGAAATGTTGCAGAAGTCGCCGATTTAATGAATACCAATTGATATGAAAAGGGATGAATTTTGTTAATGAAGGAATTCAGTATCTTATAAAGATCTTACAAAGCTGTGTGTCAAAATGTATTCAAGACACAAATTTGATATACGATACGAATAGCACATACAATTTTATATAGGGTGAATATACGCTTATCGCGTCGTATTTGTTATTACGATCTATTTATACATAAGTCCACTGTTTCCACCGCTGCGGAATCGAAATAGATTGAATTGCGTTTTGTCAGACGTGCGAGATTTATTGACAGATTAACAATAATTATTCTACGAGATTCATCAATAGATACGGTTAAATGAGTATCGAATCGTTTAGAATCGCGGACGGCGTTAATGGAACACGCCGCGGCGGGAGAAAGGAAGGACCGGAAAGAGACGCGAGTCGGTAGGATTGCTTTTAAATTCGGTTATCTAGTGTGGCACTATATTCACTGTAATAATTACTGGCAATAATTTAGTTCTCTAATACTTC
The DNA here is from genome assembly GCF_003070985.1 of Temnothorax curvispinosus. Classification (NCBI taxonomy): domain Eukaryota; kingdom Metazoa; phylum Arthropoda; class Insecta; order Hymenoptera; family Formicidae; genus Temnothorax; species Temnothorax curvispinosus. The sequence continues at coordinate 1,543,991 of NW_020210520.1, read as the reverse complement.
ACAGGTCGCGGAAAGTCAACGGTGCGTGCGATGCGCGGCATAAAAAAAAATCTCCGGGACTGTATAAGCCCCATCTATTTACGAAATATAGTATACATATATATATATATATATATATATACGGATAGAAAAAGACACTGAATAAATGAAGGACGGCAAGGCAGAACGGGAGTGAACCCCCGAGCCGATGGCGGTAGGGACGGTGGAGGGCTGTGAAGCAGATTTCATCCCTCCTGGGGGCACCGGGGGCCGCCAACCTCCACTAGAGCCGATTAACGGGGTAATTTATCAAAAAATAAACGCATGCTTTTAAGCTGATATTTTGCGACACATGGTGCAAGCTTGCACAAAATATCCCAGGTACAATTCACCTTCGCTACCTCGGCTGCGGGATAATTATCGGACATTCCGTAGGTCGTTAACTCTTTCCCATTCTGCCTAAAGCCATTGGAGAGTTTTTTCTTCCCTCTTCTTTTTTTCTTGACACACCGCGCGACCAGAACGTGCAATTACCCCATGATTATATTAGTAAAGCAATTGAGAGGTCTACTTGAAAAATAAGAACATAAGAAGTATATTAATTGCACAATTTAACGTTTTTTTTTTCTTTACGTTCTCTAACTTTAATTTTGTGAGATTACTTTTTCACATTTGCGGTTACAGAAATATCCTAAAATCTTTTTTCCTTAGATACCAATTTTTAAATCAATGTTTAAGTTACTTCCATGATTAACATGGAATTTCGAACACCTACGTAACCTATGCAAATAAATGTAATCAATATATTGCATGCAAATAAAGTACGTTATTTATTATATTTCCTATATTCTCCCGAATTGTATATATGTGTATATATATATATATATATATACACATTTAGATACATATTACGTGTATGTATATATATGTGTATATCTATATATGTCGCATATAATGTACGAGTGTCAATGTTTTTTTTTATACGCTATACGAAATATTGATAAAAACCGCAGTGTTATTTCATATATGAATATATTCTCTTTGCGCAAGCGATTTTTCAATCTAGTAAATGCTCTTAACACACTACAAAAAGAGAGAAAGAGAAAGGAGAAAAAGCGCGCTCGCAAACAAATATTGGTCAAAACTGATTCATAACATCAATCGATATTCGTCAAATCGGCGACCTCTGCATTTCGTTTGTTACCTCGTAATTAATTAAAAGCTACAAAACTCCTATTTTTTTTTTTACGAAAAATGGCTTTCTATCTATCTTCTTTATTTATTGGACTCAAGAATATTTTAATTAAATTATTATGCTTTTTAAAGAAGAAGAAACAAAGAACATTCTTTTTTATCATATTTTTCTTAATTTTAAGACGTCTCTCTCAACTTCAATTTAACGGCTAATATACATTGACAAAATATATAAATATATAAGTATATGAAAATATAATATAATAAAAATTTATATGAAGATGCGTGTGTGTGTGTTTTGGAGTGACAAACGCGCAAGTTATTGCTTTCCCTGCCTTTTCACCGCCGTAATCGCGAGCCGACGTACGCCGAATAATCTACTATGAATGTAATTAATTCAAGACGAGCGTAGGGTGAAGGAGGGGGAAGGTCGTCGCCGTGGCTTCGGCCCTTTAATGTCCCGTACAGGTGTTGCTGATGGCAGACTCAAGTCGCTAATGTATTGACCGCCCTCAGGTACGTCGGATCGCAAAAATTTCACGTGGCGAGAAAAAAAGCGATGGGCGCCGGTATCGAGGGGACCCGCGAGGGCATTGCGCCCCCGATCGGGGCAATCGATTCTCGCTCAGGCAAGATCCGAGGCTGGTGACGAGTAAAATTGCCGGAAGCGACGTCAGACAATATTTCGCTCGTTAAGGGCCGCGCGCGCTGCGCGCCCAGGAAAGGCGGGTGGAGGAAGTGGAAGAGATATTAAAAGTAAGGCACGATGGGCGAACTTATCTCATTAGAACAGCTTGTAAAGCCAATCTCCGTGCAGCTCTCGTCCCAACGTCGGGTTACACACAACTTTCAACGGCGATTGAGAGTTCGAACTTGTCCCTTTCGTGACTGGTAGACGTGCCCTCTTTCCCTCTCTCTCTCTCTCTCTCTCTCTCTCTCTCTTTCTCTCTTTCCCCCTCCCCTCCGTCCTCTTGTTACCCTCTATCGGGGAAATTCGAGGATAAGAAAAAAAGATGCCCGATCATAGTTAATCTTTCGTTATCTCGAGTCAACTAGATAATTCGTTGAACTGTAGAAACTGCGCTACGATATCTGTACGGTCAAAAGCGCGACTATCAGTAGTTCGGTTATCGCAAAATGAAATTGCATTTACTGAGGACATAGAAGGTACTTTTCTTCCCTCATCCCTCCTTCTCCGTCCTGTCTCTTTCTTGAAAGAAACGGCATCCATAGTTAATAAAAGAGTCAATAAAAAAAATACGAAACGCATAATAAAATTACAAAAATCCTCAAAAGTCATTTGCGAGAATCAATCGCGTATGCGGGATCATCAGGATGTGCATCGTGCGGTGTTCGTCACGATCAACGGATAAATCGAACCGGCTCTGCAGATATTAAAGTATGCTAAAAAAATCTATATCACCACGTGTGCCCTTAATGCACTCATATGTATGTGTAGAGTATTCTAATGTGATTTCTGATTCATAATGCATCTGCAAAGAACGCGGACGCGAAAAGAGAGACGGTAGTGCAATGTTATATATTATACATATGTTATATAAATATATATATATACACACACACTTCTTGATCACGTGTATACAATATAATAACGTATTCTTCTCAAAATTATATTCCGCGAAATTCACTTATCAAAAATTCTTCTTTGCTCACTGAAACATACATGTTAAAAACTTGTACAAAATGTAAATAGCAAGAATTCATATTACGAGTTAATACTTACCAATATAATAATAATTATTATTACTGAATTTGAATTTAATTAATTTAATTCAATTGATTAATTTTTAACAAAATTTTAATTAAAAATAATTGCAGCTACATATGTTAATATCACGCATACGTGATGTGTTTTTCGAGGAGCCACTCATTTACCTCAGTTGTTGGATTAGTAATTTTTTATTATAATCATCACTAAGATTATCTTTTTACAGTGGCTAAAAATATTGCATTATTCATAATGCCGAGTTATTAGAGTCATTTTAGGCTGAGGCCTAAGCGGGATATTTGCGCTGGACCTCGATAAAATGAAAAAGACCGTATAAACGATATTCGTTAAGCCTGGAGAAGCGCTGAAAACGATATCATAGGCGCGATGCTGGCAAAACGCAATTTTGATCAGAAAGCGGATTTAAATATTTCTACGAATTTACATTCTGCTTCAAAACGCTGCATCATTGCCTGAATCGATGAGATTTACCGCTTTCCGTGAAAGGCGTGGCGGATTGTACATACAAATACAAATATTTCCACATGTCCTCGTTTTTTTTTTTTTTTTTTTTTTTTTTATTATTATTTTGATCCGTTCTATTTGGACGAATCCGGTTTAATAAGCACTCGGCTCTTTGTAGATGATTAATCTCACATGAAAAAGAGCGGAACGTGCGAGAGATCTATCATCAATTTGTGCTTGAATCAAATGCGCTTGTGTGCACAATGTTATCCTTTCTCTCAAAGCGTGAGCTCGCAATCGGTATAATTATTACTGGATGATGAATATATATTTCCCAGAATAAAGATCAAAATACTTTAAAACGCACTTTGAGGATATAAGAATTTTACAGGTATATTAAGCTATCTAAGCCAAATTATCAGAACACAAAAAATTTTATATGGAATTAATTTGCTAATTATTTGCTATTTTTTTATTTGAAAAATATCGTAACTTTTTATAGCTGGAGCAAAAAATAACTTTTAAAAGCAAAAAATAGCAAATTATTAGGAAATTAATTCCATACACAATTTTTTGTGTTCTGATAATTTGGCTTAGATAGCTTAATATACCTGAATTTTACGTAGTAACATTCCTCAGTTACGTACTGATTACTTATGAAATCGTCACAGTCAGCTGCAAACATACAAAAATGAATAAATTTATGCATCCATAATGATAACTACATAATGAATTATAAAGCGAAGAAGCTAATTTATCTTCGCTATTTTTATCAATTTGTGCATGTCTAATGCTGTATCTTTCAAGGGAAAACAATTGTTCCCTCGGTCCCTAGGGGATGTTAAATCTGCGACCTTACATAGGCACGTTTGAGAATCGTAAGACGTAATTAAGGGGCGTAAGGGATAGCGCCGAAATGAAGATTAATGCAAACAAAATGGTACATTGCTAATACGTATATCGAGGCATTATGTTATAAATTAGCTATTGTGGCGCGATCGCACGTGTGGATGTAGCTAACTGACGAAGGATAATTTAGCTTAGCCGCGTTCAGCAGAATATCCGCGAGAATCGCCAGGAGCATAGCAAAATGCCCTTTCTAATTAGCATGTCGGCCCATGTGGAAATTATGCCCGATTTGTCGGCGATTTGACGTGTTGCGGAAGGCTACAAGGTACACATTTCGCGTCAGCACTGACCTCCTTGTTTGTATCCCTTTCAATCGAATAATTGCGTGACGAACCAAAATAGACGAAGTCCAGTTTGTCTTATAAATTGATTATCTATGTATAAGATATATATACATATATAACGCACACGCAGGCGCGCTTCAGAAAAGTGGCTATAAAACACTCAGCTGTTAAAATAACAAATAAAGAATTGTTGGCATATACGTGCGATAACAAATTGCCGATTGCAGGCACGGAGCGCCGATTGTCGCGAATTTGAAAAACAATTAGTGAATTGTGGTCCGCACCGACACCACCTCTATTTGAGCGTGCCCTCCACAAAATGTTCCCGCCGATCTCGTAGCGGTCATCACACACGTATCCAAATTCATTTGCATATACGGAAAATGGTGGATAGAAACCGCGAAAATTTCGTGATGCGGTTTCACGCGAATATAATGGACCCGCGCCTAAAAAAAAGGCGCGGTGACGTAACGCTAGACGAATATTCGCGTTCGAGCGTACCATATTGATATGTATAGAAAGGCGCCGATAGTACGTATGTATATTTCAACCAATATGAGACTGCAGTAGACCGTGTCACACCGGAATACAATATACCTGTATATTGTACTTGTTTATTGTAATGTATAATAGAGAGATCTTTACAAGATACCACGCCACAACAAATAACGCGCAATCCTTTTCAAAATATCTAACGTCTCATCGAACATTTCGTGGTGTTTGTGTGTACGTGTCTGTGGTGATGTATAATTCATATTTCCATTTCATGTAATTTTACACCTCGCATCGAGTGCGACGCGTTGCGCGAGATGATTTTTGCACCCAGGAAATGTACGAGTGCCAATTTCATTTGCCTCAAAATTCTTTTGATATATATATATATATATATATATATATATAGTTGCACTTTTGTCATATTACTAGTATTTTTTTTTTGTTTTTTCAAAGAGAATTAATTAATAACGACTATTACATTATGTTTGTGGAAGCATAAGACTTTTACGTACAATATTTCTTGGAAAATAATTACACATTTTTACGTTTTGATTAAGAAAGATGTAGATTGTCAAATATATATATATAAAGGAAATTTTAAATGGAAACGAAGAGCAGATTCAACACACACCCTGCCACTCCCAGGATATAGCCCATGGCTAACATCCATGCCGTGTCGACCATATATTCCGCGTATTTCCACTGACGATTATTTTACACGTCAGAAAAATATGTATCTGATAATCGATGCATAACACCGCTGATCCATCCTCAATTTGATATTAATCTGATCTGATTTAACAACATATGTCGGCTTACCTGGCATTGAGTCGTTTTAAATTGTTTTAACTATGACCCCAGATTGGGGTATTACGCAAATTTAATAAACGAAATTTATCTCGTATACGCGTAACAATCAATCTGATCTTGTGCGGGCAAATAATATACAGTATCGTAAGTAAAAAACATTTAAAGAGAATTGAGAGTATACATATATTGCGACGTAGATAGAAATTAGAAACTAATATAAAAATTAAATTATTGTACAGTTTGAATTATAGAGAAATTTTTTTATATAAAATAAAAAACAATAATGTCCATTGCAGCATGCTAAGGAATAATGTAAAGAAACTTTGTAGCAAGTAAAAAAAAGAGGCTAATTATAAGATAAATCAGAAAAAAGATATACATACATATACCTATATTAAGACATAAATATTAAGTAATCTCAAAATTTTTAACTTTTTTTAAGATGCACATCTTGTGCAATATGTATTTATATACTGTAGACATTTTTTTAAGTATAGGAATAAATACTTAAAAAGTGACGTATGAACGCATGTTGATATTAAACAACTTAGCGACGACTTTCTTTTGTCACACGCTTCCAAGCAATATCTTGAGCTTTTCTGTTTTTAAAAAATTTTTAATTTTCTCAAGCAATATACGCAGAAACTACGTATAGTATAATTGCATATCCGTAAAATCAGATACATTTTTACACGAAATATCTCACCTTGTTCGTTTATACGCGCACGCGCGTAATAATCGCATAATAATTTAATATTTCCTGTTTTCGGATACGAAAATAATAGAGTGCAAGCAAAATCAATCGTGAAATGTAACGTGTAGACGCCGAATAAATTGAAACATTATCCGAAATGTATTAATATATCACGCGCCGCGCGTCCGCGGAATACTTGAATTTGCGTTCTCGCGTTACCGCGAAGTAACTTATGTTTCGCTACTGCCTAGGAATTAATTAAAATAGTCATCTATATATATAAACGCGCGCACGCACACGTAATTGTATCTCGCCCAAAACATTATACGCGAATGTCCCAGAAAACACGTATGTGTCATTTAGACGCAATCAGCCGGATACGTTGCGACAGCAATGCAAGAGACGTGATATAATTTTCAAAAGCATATCGCCGTACTTTTACATGCCGGAGAGACAGTGAAATATATTATCCTGATTTATTATTTAACGTAAACAATATCAAGAAATAGAAATTAAATGTTTTTCGCGAACTTAATCTTAAAATATAAGGTACAGCAGATTTTAAAAGCTGTCAAATCGGTGAAAAGAAAATAGCATAAGTCGGACTCGAGTTTCTTTGTCGAAATAAAACACCTTAATTGTTATATCGATTTCAGGAGAAATTAGTCGAATCGTAGACCCAAAAATTCGAGGATGTTCGTCTACGTGGAGTATGCGGAAAATGCTCGGCGCGTGCCGAAACTTTCCATCGTCTTTCTGGCATCCGATAAATATCTCGGGATAAAGTAAATCCGTTAATAATCTCGTGATTTAATACGCTTACGACAATTAAGTTGCGATAAGCTTGTTGCTTGTGAAATCCCGCGATGTCGTTGCGCGCAGGGCGCATCAGGCACAAGTAATGTCCTAATGAAATATTACGTTAAAAGGACAAGAACGGACGTTTGTGACAGCGACGAAAAAGTCGCAGAAATGCGTAAACCACTTTATAATAGCGCGCGCGCATACAATTAGTCGCGGATCTCTAATTTACACGTTTACGCAATTCAACGCGCGATAATTAATTGCTTTAAATCCGTGATAATTTACGCCGCCACATTTCGGAACAACGACCGTTCTACATGATTGAAAATGGGGGAAAAGGCGTCCGCTATTAAAATATACAAACAAATTGTTGGCTAATTTATATTCTTTTGTAATATGAAACAATAAAATAGCACTTAAAAATTAAAAGAGAAACACACACACACACGAAATGCAAAATATACAATTACACACATGTACGCCCGCGCGTGTTTAAAGTATATATACGTATGTATGTATAATATATGTTTATATGTATATAAATTACAGTTACATGGAAATATATTTTATTAAATACAAAACAAAGCACTTTTTTGACGATATTATTACGTTAATTTAAATTAAATACATACAAAAGAACCGTGATACTATAATTCCTTTGACTAAAAATTTGATGATTTAATTTTCTAAATTAATTTATATTATGTATTTTATGTAATTACAGTATAATTATGGAAGAACAAATGCATTATACATGCATTTGTTTTTGCATTAATTCTTACAAATTACACCGTATCACATCAAATTGCCATTCAGTCCATTTAACAATGTCATGTACGGTGATTTTGATAATGACCAAGATTCCAACATGTACTAATTATAAATAAAACTTCCCTTGTAAATGAAAGCGCGAGGGGGAAATCACAGAGGGAAGCAATTATTCGCAAATCACTGATACACAATTTTGCATCGAATCTCAATGCGCATTATGTTTCCCAAAAGGATTACGTACGTTCCGACAACGAATCCGAATTAATTAATCTGGCTAATTCGCGAGGTGCAATACGAGGCCAAATGGTGTCGAAACAGAAAGATTTATTTTCAGCGCGTATCGCGCGAGAACGGGAGGGCAATCACCATCGATGATAATTGAATTTTTATAATGATAGAAATTCTGTCGTTTCTCTCACTCGTCGAATGAGCGTTTATTTGCCGGCGCGTTTTACGTAATATGTCCCGAATGACCCGCGTTTTCAATGAAGGATTCACCTATACTGTCTACTTTCTAAATTAAACGCCATCTCGGATATTATTTTTTGCAATACAACGAAAACAAAACTTTTTTTTCTTTTTCCTTTTTCTCTTTTTCATCGATTTTGCAACCACCACAGCCCATGCGTCTTCTTTAAATCACGATGTGGTCGGGTATTCGCGAAAAATGTTTGTATCTATCAACGTTTATCTATGATTGATAAATTTCGATCCGGTGCGTAACGACACGAAGCACAATGCGGCAGTCCGACGATGATACGTATATATAGAAAAAAAAAAGAGAAAGATACGTAGCGGGGTGCCTCGGGACGCTACAGGGGCGAAAGAGGAATACGAGCCATCGAAAACGGACTATTGGTCCAGTGGCACAATTCGTGCGCTTTTTCTCACGGTTATATACATGTATGCGCAGCAAATCGAAATTCTATCTCTCGACGTTGCGTATAGGGAGGGAACAGAAACTGGTGGATCGGTAGAGAGTGCATGGCGAACATCGTATTCGATGGCGATACCCGGCCTCGTGTGTACATAAACGTATTCGTATGCGTATGCGTGCGTGTGTCGGCGGATATGTACGTGTTGGCGCTGCAACTGAAACCAAATTCGACTGCAGAGAGGCTAAAGGGCTTTTTTATACGTTGCAAACCAACCGTATGCGCGGCGCGAAATAAACGACAGTGTGTGAGCTGCATTTCCTTTCCTCCCGCGCCACCAGTGCGGGGGTGCAAGTACGCGGAGTCTGTTGTCCCGCTACGGAGGGATCAGCGAATTTGTAACAATCGTTTGTTTCAACAAAGATAATGAACTGCGATGCGAGACGGTCGATAATTTCTATTTTCTATTTTTTAAGACTTTATATTTTTGTTAACGCTCTTTTCTCACGCGGCGTTCGCGTTTGGCGTTGTTAATCATCGATTAGTAAACAAGACACTCTCGTTATTTTAGCGACATTTCATAATAATCTCTACATCACGTTATCACTGCACTACGATATTTGAAAATCGTGCAGCTGATAGCAAAAATAAGCTCAAAGTTAAAATGGTAAATTAGAGATCGCAAATACAATTTTTCTTCTAAACGATCTTTTCAGCGAGATGTATGCGGACGGGGATTCAAGAAGTGTGAAAAATGTACGGTATATATCTCACCGTGTGCCCGCGGTGAATACCAGGGTGCATAATTATCGGTCTACCCTCGCGACGGTGATTTTTACGCAGGGCACAAAATCTGACATACGACGATGTCGCGCATTTCCGCCTCGGACATTTTTCTATACGATATCGCCACACGATATTTCATTTTTAATCGCCGACAGTACGACGTCGAATCGGGTCAATCGGCTTTTCTTTCTAGCGGCGTTTCACTCCGCCGTGACGTTCAATTTCCTTCGTGCAGTCGTTATCGCTGTATTCAAAAGACGAGGACGTACGTGTATACCACCGCGCGGCGACATGTATGGAAAGCTTCACGCGTGTATGCGGATACGATATTGACACGTCGGTCACCTGGCGAAAAAAGAAAACTCGACCGGCCAAAAGTAAAGGTCTCCCGTGCGTGCAGCCAATCAATGTACAGACCATGCAATGTACATTTAATTTATATATTGTGTGATTTTATGCTTAATTATGGACTGTAGCACAAAAAAGGAATGACAATCGATAATACATCGGTCGCCTCATAGAAAAATCCAATCGACCAAAAGTAAAGATTCCCCATATGCGCAGCCAACGATAATCAAGATATTTCTCAGTGCGACTAATGTGCGAAGATATTTTCGATTGGTTTAGTCGAAATTAACATGAAGAAGAACATCCAGTTCTTTATGTATTTTCAATTAATTTGTCTTACAGTTAGTTGCTTATAATTAACTCATAGATGTCGTGCGAGGATGTTTCAAATTTTTTTCTTTCCTGCTTTATTCTTATACAAAAATGATAAGAGTAATTAATTAAATTACAGTTAGAAGTTTAAAATGTCAAAATTCGTTTTACATTAACATTTTAATAAAACCATTAACTCATTTGCTATTAAAAAAAAAGAAAATGTTATCTCAGAACAGCTTTAAAATTTTGTTTATATCAAATTAATAATTTCAATTGATACTTGCTTAAACAGAGATGTAAAAACAATGCATAGGATTACATGAGTATTATTTATTCAAATTGAAAACCTATGTTAGAAAATCTCGATGGAAATAATGAAGTTTTGTAACAGATGGAAATAATTCACCCATCATGAGTGATTTTGTCCAAATCATTCCAGATATTATAAATTTTCAAAAAATAGTTAAAAATTCCAATCGGATGTGCTAGAGATGATGTACCTATCGGACCACGTGAGACATCAGTCAATAATGTTGAAATCAATTGCATATAAGAATAGATTTTTATATTCTATACAGAATGCAGGTTCTTCAATCTTACTTCTTCAATCGTATTTGGAAGAAAGCAAGTTAAGAGAGGATCTTTCTATAATATTAAAAATAACGACAACGACTATCGGTGGTAACCGTGCCGAGAGGTGCAGAGTGCGAGTGACAGCGTTCCCTATAAATTTGCAAGAGGAGACTTTCGTATTCGTCTCGTAGCTTATCTCGCGACGCGAGATGCCGACGAGTCGTGCTTCGTGCTCCGTGTTCCGTGTTCCGTACGCCTTATCTCGATCGCAAGATTCGACTAGAAGGGTTTGTACATACGGATGACGTGTGGGTGGCTCATATCGAACTATGCAAAGTTACGCCGTCACGTCGAGGAGAGGAGCAGACGAGAGGAGGACTTGGAGGAAAGAAAGAGAGCCGGAGAGAGGAAGCAACGTGCAACGTGCGAGTATCGGTTTGGTTTCCGATGCTTGTCGCGAAGAAAAGTCTACGAGACTCGAAATAACGATAAATCTTTGCGGTAGACCGCGGCGTTCGAAGCTAATTCGCTTCGAAATCGATAAACAAGAAATTGAACGTGACATGAATGGCAGATTATACGCTGCACGAATATATGCTTTTTGCCCTTTAATAAGATAATAGGGAGATATGAGATCTCCCGCTACACTTTTAAGCTGCGCTTACAATGGAATCAAATCGATTTTATACGCAGATTTGTGCTGATGCGATACAATGTCTTTGAGAGGTATTGATTTTGCGATTATATCTTTTTCTGAAAATACTCTCTTAAAATATTTATCTCTAGCATATTTTAATCTTTTATCCGTTCTTAAACGATTCTTTAACTTACATAATTGCAAAATCGTCTAATGAGAATTTAATGTGTTTGGGACAAAGGAGAAAAGCCGTGTTGTCGTTTCCTCACTCGTAATCCAAACATAGCCGTACTTAAACGATATTAAAGTCCTTTTGCTTGATAAAAGCCAGCCTGAGCGGTGGACGTAGCAATTTCACGCGAGTGCATGAAAAAAAAACCTTCATCTTTCGATAAAACAACGCTCTTACTCTCTCGTCTCCCGTCTTAAAGAGATCGCACGCAGAGGATCAAAAAGTTACGAGATAGAAATTCCGGAACAAGTAGTCTTCCGCCGGCTGTTTTATTTTGTATTAAAATCTCTTCGATTAATTTTCCCCTCAATGCCGTCAGTCCCTGTCCCTGAGAAAACAGAGCGAGAGCCACTGAAGCTTCAACTTGAACTGTGTCCTCTATTATTATTATTGTTTCTTTTTCCTTTTTAGAAAACGACTGACAACCGTTATATCATAATTACGCTGCCACCTCGCCGGTGAGTAGAGACTCATTATTCTTATTACATAGCGATGCTACCTGCGCTCTCTCGTTATCATACTTCCGTCGAAAAGAAGGTATTTCGTCGCGCGCATAAGCCATTCTCTCTTCCTCTGTGTACATTTCTCTATATATATATATTATGTACTAGTCTTTGTACTAGACTTTTTATATACTCTCTATATATAAATCTGTTTATTAAAATCAGTTATTAGGGAGAGAAAGGAAGAAAAAGAAACGTGCACGTTTATCAGAACAACCAGAACCATGCCCATCAATGTGGCACGATTCTCTATGTCTCTTATATTTTTATTCTCAATACTTACTTTTCCTTTCCTTCCTTCCATCACTTCCGTCGGCGTGGCTATCATCGCGTTCTTGTGGTCTTGAGCACTTTCGAGATTCGTTAAATAGCAGTCAAGATGAAAAGTTCGCGATCTCGATACCGCGATTCCTAGTCCTTTCGGAAAGAAGATCTCAGTCACTGAAAAAATGAAACAAATCGTAAAGTAAGAACAGATACTCTATCTCGTGTATTAATATTGGTTAATAATTCATAATTTTTAACTCGAGATTCGAACACATTCGATTTGTGCTAATTATTGATCTTGATCGAAGTTAAAAAAGAAAATTTGCACGCTAATCTGAAAAATCTGAAAAGATACACACATTTCTCTCTCTAAACATATTATAAATATAATACGGTTTAATATAATATAACGTGATTAAAATATACAATATATATATGATTTGTCACAAATCTTGCATTTTCATTCAAGTAAACAGTTTGAACTCGACAGGGAACATAAGCGTCAACAAGAAGAAATTCGAAAGTGGTCTCTTGTAGATTTACGAGGAATTTATTGCTTCTCGCACAATCTCACGTACTGTTGTTACAATTCGAAACCGAAATGACTGTTTGTTAGGTCATTCGCTACGGTACAATCCGTCGAGTTAAATTAAAAGACATCGCTGTGAGATATTTTGATAAAGCGTATAGGGTTTTCGAAAATACTGCGCGCATTTAAAAAATCCAGAAAAACTTACCCCAGGAAAGTTTCTTACATGCGAAGTTATACCTGCAGGGCAAGAATTAAAAACAATAGCAGAGACAGAATCGCATAGTAAAGTAAACATTACATTACAAGTTATTCGCGATAAAATTATGTAAAAGTAATGTGTATTTGGGGATGGTTTTATCGCGCTAATTCTTTCGTTCGGTTTATGTATGTTCATTCATTGTTCCAGCGCAACAAAAATAACTTTAACGCCAATTTTGAGAAACAGGAGTATGTCGTCGGCGATTCGTAGTTAGTTATATCACAGTTGTTATACTTTTGAAATTAAACAAGTTTCCATTTATCTCTCTCTCTCTCTCTCTTTCTCTCTTAACATACACTGGGAGGAACGTAAGAAGTTTTAGTTTAAAATGCGAAATCCCGATACGCTACAGGCTTAAGCATAATTTATATGTACCATACGTCCTCGGAGGATTGAGCAGAAACACCGAGAAATACCCCCGAGCGAATCCACACCGGCAAGCAGCGGCGTCCCCGCGCCAGCAGGGGTAAGTGGATTTTGCCCCCCTACCGCCCGGTTTTCTTCGTTCGCTTAGGTTCTTCGTTAGCGGTTTCGAGGGCGAAGTGCCGCGGAGTTAGCTAATTGGTTGAACGCCTCCGGCGGCTACTCCCTGAATTCACGATATATAGCAAATCCTTCCGCGACCGCGCCCCCAACTACCCCGTATTTTCTCCTACCCTGACCCAATCCCGGCTCCATTTCGGTATCTATATCTTGGTATCTCGAACGACGTTAGGAGAAAGAAGAGATGTAGGAGGGAAGTAGGAGAGCGTTACGACTGTATACTTTCCGCGAGATTACGAAATCGCGTTTTCGGCGTACGCACGGCGAATCTACGGGGGTCCGCGCCGGGAAAAGCCGGAAGCTCCCGTTTTCGGGAGCTCGAGGTTTATCTTGAAAAGTTTTCGCCGGTCTCCTGTCCGAGGATAAGAACGCGAAATCCGAGATCTCCCATCGGTGACAATGAGAGGAGACTCCACTCGATATATCCCTACCGCCGCCAATTTCACCCCTGATTATTGCCGCAAGATATCGCAAGAACTAAGTTGTCGCAGTAAATATCGGGACCATTATCCGCTAATGTCGATAACGACATTTTTATAAATGTAAAGATCATTAACTTTATTTGTATATGCGCCAGTGCGCAGATCCATGTCTGTCAAACACGCGGTGGAATACGAAGAAACTTACATATTTGAAATATAACATAAATATAAGAAATATAAGAGAAACATATAAGAAAAAGACTGATACAATTTATTTTATCTTTTTATATTACGATCAGGTGTAACCTGTGCTAAAAAAATCAAAGGAGAATTTTTTGAAAATGTTATTCAAATCGCGACCTTATCTTTCAATATTACAATCAAATGTAACCTGCGCTAAAAAATCAAAAGAGAGATTTAATAAAAACGCGATTCAAAAAGACTGGCGTTTATCGCGACCTTCTAACTTTCGATGTTAAGCATCCGAAGGTATAATCGAACCTTGTACTAAAACTCCATTAACCAACGTGAAGTCCATTAAAAATTTTTTTAAGGAATTTTTTTTTCATCGATTTGTTACCCCCTTGAATACGTAATACGCCGGGAATATTACATAACTTTGTTATTAAGTCTCCTAACTTTTTCACTACCGGGGAAATTAACATAAAACTCCCCGGAAAAAATCTACAACTGCGCGAGAAAACGCGCGATTAATGATGCATACTGCGTTCGCAATCGGAAGCGAGAGAGCCGCCAAATATCCTTTTTCATAAAGCACACGATCGCGCGCGCGCGCGGGTATCCATCGGGTTATCAACGGCGTTTCCCACGGGGGAGGATTTACGAGGCGGCGCGCATAATTTTCGTTCGCGCCGCTTTTTCGTCACGGCTCGTCGTTTCTCATTCGCGCGCGCCGCGCGTAGAGTATATCGCGATTTAGCGCGTACACCGGGTAATAAATACGGCAAGTATGCGCGAAGACACGCGGCCCGGCGCGGCGCGACGCGTATTTATCGCCGCAAGAATATCGATTCGCGCTTTTCGCGCGCGCGAACGGCGCGCGGCGTTATTATCGCCGACGTACGTCGGACGGCATGTCGGATTGGGATTTTCCCGAACGGGGGAGCAGCCGCGTTTTCGTTTTAATCGAAATGCGATGCACGCATTCGTGTAATTTCGTAATCACCTCGCGCGCAACGGAGCGGCGAGAGGGCGGCGCGGCGGGCGAGAGAGAGCGGCGAGAGGGGTGGGACAATGGATTGAATTGAAAAACACGGCTACCCGGTTCGATCTGACGGATTAAAAAAAAAAACCTGGCGGGCGTGTGAAGTCTCGCCGTCGCGAGAATGATGCGATAAACGATCCGCCGCGCGCCGCGGAGCACCGGCGTTAACGCGTTTAAACGTTTTTAACGATAATCTGCATAACGCCGCGACGAGCGCGATACGCGCGCGCGTCAGACGCGAAAGTTCAAAAGCTCGCGAAAAGGTAGGACGGGAGGAGGTAAAGTGGACGCGGTAACGCGCCGCGTATAATTACCGCGAATTGATTGCCGCGCGGGAATAACCGGGGCCGTTTATAAATTCAATGCAAATATTCATCGCGCGTTTATATCGCGAACGGCGAGATTGCAGCCGCCAATTAGTCGGATGCACCGACTTCTGTATTAGTTCTTTGTACGACCGTGAAGCGGAATCGCGGCTCGTCGGCCGGTAAATCGAAACGCGGCTCAATTCTCCCTGCTGCGCCAGGTCGAATTTTTGTACGACCACGCAATTTTCGCGAGCGAAAGGACGGGTCCTGCTTCGATCGTTTGTCCTCTACTGTTGTGACCACGAATAAATTAAAACGTAATTAAGTACCGTAACACTTGTTATTTTATATTGAAATACACACGCAACAAAGTACACGGTATATAAAATTATACATATAAAATTCTTTTATCCTGAACAATTTTTATTTTTAAATACATCGATATTATCATTATTCGTTTCTTTTTCCTGACAAATAACGAGTCGATAATAGATCGTAATGCATTTTGTAAGATTTGTTACAAGAACAATAGAAAACTGACAGAAACTTACTTTCCAGTAGTAGTCGTAGTCCTTTTGCCTTTTGTCATGTTTGTCCGTGGATATATCAGCTACTTTATCTTTATGCCTTCAGAAAAAAAATATCTTTATCCCATTGTGAGAAGTGAGCTGCTTATGCACTCGTTCACACTATTCAAATTCTCTAGAAATTATGTTCTAGAGACGGTACGTATTATGGGACTTTCCGGAATAGATACCGATCAGAATTGTTTAGTTATTTCCTAGATTTTTATTATGTTTTCTAGGCAAAACAAAATATAATTTCAATCGAAATCCATTCCTAAAAGTTCCACAATATGTGCCCTGAAGAACAACAAAAGTGTTAACGTTTTTAAACATTTAAAAATTTTCTTATTTATCGCAATATTTAAAAATAACGTTTTATTAGAAAGAACGAAATATTTTTAAAACTACAATGAAAGTTAATATAAAGATGTCGTAAGTTGACGGAAGCACTTCAACGGCCAACAACGACTCGATCCATGATAACATTTTATACATTATCTGCCGATGACAATACATAAGAAGTGTTGGTATACGATATGTTACCGATTGTAGATAAAATAGAATGATTAAAATAAGATTTTCCATCATACGAATAATATAAAAATATTATATCATAATTATTTAAACAACTCTAAGATATAAAAATGACAGAATTTGTGTATAATAAATAAAATGAAGGGAAGAAGAGTGAATTAGTTTTTCAACGTCGCGGCAGAGGACGCTGTAGTCTTTTCCTGCACTCAAATACGCTTACGAAAGGGATAACGTTAAACAAAGACAGAAAAACCATATTATCGAATCCATTTTTTATGTGGTTACTAAATTTTGAATAGATCCTTTTATAGATTTTTTATACACTACTAATAATAGACTATGTTGAGAATAGAGTTAAAAATTGAGGATAATTTTACGATTTTTATTACGGAGCTTCACTTTCACGCTTCTTCACTTTCAAATTATTTGCTTGTCCGCTCCAAACCCTTTCAACAACCGCCTTTCAAGCGAGAGGATCAGTTACGCGAAAAGCGTAATAATGCGTGATCGAACAAAGCGGAGCCTGACACGAAACGCGGCGCATGACCACGCGGTGGCACACCGATAACACGCTCGAATAATAAGGATAGCGCCCGCAGAGGATACAGGGTTGGATACGCACGCGTGAGCCCGCGCGTTCGGGGTCCGTCTTCCGTTTCCAGTCCGGTCACTATGATGCGCGATGTGGAACCGAGTCGAGGCACTGTAGGTAGAAACACGCGGACAGCTCTATCGCGCTAAAAATTTTTTGTATACGGTGCCTGTAACCTCGCGACTGCTATAATTAAATCGCAATTAAGCCACAATCTGACCTGTGCTTGTACAATACGCGATATTTCAGCACCCACGAAATTGTTTTTTTTTTTTTTGAAGCTAAAACATGCTGAATCCATTGACCATTCTCGTGTATAATAGCGAACATTATATAAACATTAAATAACGTCATAAAGTTTCATTTTACTTTTCTTCCTATGTTATTTTGCGCAAATACCCACACAAGCTAGACCTGCACAAGAACAGCGCAATTTTTCAACAATTGTACACCATTTGTAATCGACTGTTACACTTTCAACTCAATTTTACTTTTAATTCCTCATCACCTCTTTACCTCTTCCTCTTAATGAGTACGCGACTATTTCTGAGAAAGAAAAATAATTCATATCCTTAAACGAGTTGACTCTATAACTCGTAAACAATTGCCAGATTTTTTTTACTAAGCGGTTTTTACTTTTACGTAAAGTTTCGGTCTTATACGATTACACAAATTATCACCGAATGAAAAAAAATTATCCTTAACGGGTTAATTTCGCGGCGTTCCGCGTCCTGAACGCTCACTCTATTTACCGCGCGCACTTTCTTTCCGCGCCACGTACTCCGTCGTCGGCATCGCGCTACTTCTCGGACATGAGCCCCCTTTCGCGAGATTCCTATTCCTTCTTTCAGCGAAGAAATCGAACGATCACGGCATTTTTGCGGCCAAGACGGATCTTTATAATACAGTCGCATTGTCTCCGCAACTTTCTCCCGTTGCGTATATAAAACTTGCGCCGCCATGTGTCACGTGGTATAATAGCGCAACGATATCTGTACTCCATGGACCTTTACGACGATAAAATTTATCTGAGTGGTTTAACACTCACGTCAATCACGGTATCTTTATTGATTAGGAAAGAAAACACTTCTCGGGAAAACATTTTTCGTATATATAAAATATGTCCCTATATGTTTTCTTTCTGTCATGAATAATCTCCGCTTGGTATATATAAGAAAAATAATAAGAATAATTGCAAAATAATTAAAAAAATTACTTTTACATTGTTCTTTCATAAAAAGTAAAATTGCAATTGATTATACAATATTTTATACGTAATTATATTTTATACATGATATATAGATGTAATAAAATATATAAAATATCATTATATATAATCATATGTAATCATATTTTATATATTATTATATTTATATATGATTATATGAGTAATTTTATCTCATCTCCTCAAATTTCACTTTTTTGTAAAAAAAAAACGATGCAAATATTATCCTTTCAATTATTTTTCAATTCTTTCTATTATTAATTCTTGTCTGCACAAACAGAGGTTGTACAAAAGAAAGTAAACATATATATGTATGAGGATATTTTATATATAATTATACATATACAAATATTTTATTATGTTAATATTTCCTATATATATGTATATTGTAAGTTTATTTCATGAGAGATGCTTCTAAGTTTGAAATTTCTGCAATCTGAAATTTTATGGACCGATCCAATAACTTATCAATAAATGAAAATTGAACGTTTGTGAGTGATAGAAGTTTTTTAAAAACGATCGAGAAAAGATAATGACAGACAGACAGATGGAGGAAAGAGAACTCAAGTGTGGGTGGAATAGTTCGTAGATCCAACGAAGAGAGCGCTGCTTTGCTCGGTTTGTGCGGAGATACGACCCTTCAAACTCGAAGGCGGCTCATTCGGTCGGTGTTTACCGCCACCGGGCAGATCGTGCGCGCTTTTACGTGGCTGCGATCGCCGTCGGCGACGTCAGTGACGAGAACTCGTGGATTTTGTCGAAGCAAAATCAATCGTCAATCGATCTTACGCGACGCAGTGCGAACCCGCGACGGAGTTCTCAGTTATTAAAAAAAAAGCGTTTTAGTTTATTAAATAAAAAAAATAATTAAAACATTAAAAACAAAGTTTTAACAAAAGATTCGTGTTTTTTCCTAAGATTGTTTTCGCCGCGCGGACGTGACGAGGCGAAGCGATAGTTCTCTGGTGAAAGCACCCGGCTCGATCATTTCGATCGCCCCGCGGAACTTTCGCGCTGTTAGGCGCGGTAATAAAATGCGAGCCTCGGGCGTGCTCGCGCCGCTTCAACGGATTTCCGAACGGGAGACTCGCGAGTGAACGTTCCGCGATTACGAGTGATTTGCCCCGATCGATCCCGTCGATGGCGAAATCCGCGGCAGAGAATGGTGCGTTTATCTACGAGCGGGATCTATGACTTGGCGAACGTATAGGCGCGGGTGTGTTAACGGATCTGTATCTCCGCGCGAATTGTGCTCTCGATCCTCGATACCGCGCGCACGTGTACACTTCACGTGTCGATTAGGCGCGCTCGCGCGCAGATCATTTTCTTCGAAGGACGTAAGTCGGCTGACTTGAGAATCCGCATGGGAAACTTGGACTGCAAAATCCCCACGAATATTCGAACCTAATCCTCATAAATATTCGACCTGTCGTCACACCTTAACATGATTAGTAAGCGTCGGATTATCGGTTCCGTCACGTCATAAGTCCCCAAGCGTTCGCCAAATCCGTGTATCTTTCGATCTTGCGCGATCGTCGGAAAGCAGTCGCCCTCGGACGAATCTCTTCCCCGAGTCAGTCGACGGAAGATGCCTTGATCGAATCCTCTCTGGTCCCCGCAAAGATGACGCCCGATCGCTCGATCCATTTTCCGGTGCTCCTCCTCTTCACCTGCGTTTCTCGCGCCTTCGTCCTCGGCGAGCAGCAATTCCTCGAGAAGCCGCCGCCCTACCAGGAAGTGTCGTCCGGCGACGATGTGCGGTTGCGTTGTATAGTGCAGGACAAGGGTGGCGAGTGCATCTGGCAAAAGGATCGGAGGCCGGTGGGCAAACACCCGGACAAGTACGAGTGGGCGAGCGGCCGCGGCGGCGGCGATTGCACCCTTCTGATAAAACGCGCAAATCTGACCTTCGACGACGGCGATTGGGAATGCCAGGTCACCTCCAGCGACTTCACCCGCCAAGACGCGCTCTCGTCGGACAAGTCCAGGCTGGTTGTCAGAGGTGAGAACTCGATTTTATTCCGTCCACCTTCGGCGGGACCTTTACGTTTGTAATTTGTAGGTATATACCTTTCAGTTTATCGCGGGTGTTTTCGTACTATTTACTATTAGAAAATGAGGAAGGAGTAATTTTTTGTGCTGGTAAACGGGAAAGGAATAAATATGTTATGTTCTAAATAATGGATATGATGAATTTTACATATATGATTAATTAGCTATAAAGACTCTCGATATTAAAACTAACGAGTAAAAAGATTTCATAGCTCATAGTTTGAATTTAAATATATAGTATTGTATATAGAGCTGTTATACACAACGGTTATATAAAATGGTATAACTCTTATATGAAATAACTACGTACATGATCTACATTTGCGTGGTATATTTAAATAGAACTAGGTATTTACTAAAAATACAAAGACGATGCAAATGAAATTATTATGAAAAAGTTGGCACAAATTCTTGTACTCGCGTATAAAAATTTATTTTTTCCGTTTTGCCCGCGCGATTAATGCACGTTTATATTTTGACATAATTTATGCAATCTATTGGCATATTCAGTGCACTCGCGAATATTTCGTTAAAGCGCGTTGGAGTCGTTCGGAAGCATCGTTAATATTCCGCGAACATTGACCTCGAGTGATGCAAGGAAACACACAAAGCAGCCGTTATGCTCTACTTTCCTGTAATTTTGCAATATCCGTGTTAATGGAAATTTGGTCAAGAGTGGCTCAATCGGCTCCTTTTTAGCTATTCCTCCTGGTAAGAGCACGGTAATGATAAGATCGCGGTCATTACTATTCGTCCGACCGGAGTAAGAGCAGAACCGGAGGTAGCCGAACCTAAACATAACAATTTCTGTCTCGCTCTATCTTATTTAAAATGCACCCTAATGCGTGTTCCAGTAAAACCCCACAAACCTCAACTGGAATACGCGAGGGTCCCTTTGGGCGCCACCCTAACGCTGAAGGAGGGGCAGGAAGTAAAGATTTCCTGTGTGTCGAGATACGGAAATCCAGTCGCTCTCATCAAGTGGTAAGCTGACACTTTGTCCTTAAAACATTTGTATTGCGTCGCGATGAAGTTACTCTAATAACATAAAAACATAAAAATATAAGAGAAAAGAGATACCTATAATTTAAAAAAATGGAAAAAGAAAAAAAAACTTGAAAACTGAAGACAATAAAAATGTATATGGCTATATTTATAAAAGAGTCTGTCCCGGAATGTCTGATAAGTTTTAAAATTTAATGCAATGTGACATGGACGTCCAGAGAAATAATGTTTCACTTTACCTCCCTTTGTTTACGCACTCAAGTTACGAGAAAATCTCGTACGCGCGATCATTTCTCACTAATTGTAAGAAGTGTTCTAGCACGATGCCGATAAAAAGGAATGATAGAAAAAAAATGTTGAAAGGTTCAGAGTTTATACCCGATAATTACAAATGCATCCATTTGTATCTCAAACGGTCTTTTACGGTCTGAGACAGAGCGATTAGGAGTTAAACAATTTTACTTTTGGGCGCAATCGGCTGGCTATCGGAATGTTGACCATACCTGCCGATCTTGATGGGACGAAATCTCCATTACAGTCGGTTAAAGGAGTATCAGATAATTTATACGAGTAAATTCCTGAGAAAGTAAACACAGCGAGGGAAAAAAGAAGAACATCTTCAAAATAAATATTTTCTTTAAATGCGAACTTTTCCATCTTCAATTATTTTCGTAATCCAGACTTACACACAAATACACAATTCGTTCCTCGGAATTGAAATTTTTAAAAATTCTCAGAGATTATGCAAGGAATATTTATCTTTACCAAGAAGGACACTCGCAAAAAAATTTGTGTTTTTTTTTCACAATCCTTGGCCGAGAGGATATTTATATACCTGTCGGCGTCGGATATCGGTCCTCCGGAGCGATTCCCGAATATTTACCGATACGACATCGCAATAACGACATCCCGACTGTTTTGTGACCGTACTGACCGCTAGGAGGTCCGAGATAACACTTTCGGATTGCGTTTTTGCGACCCGGCGACGCCTCGTCGGGAGGCTAAGTAGCGCGCTTTATGCACATTCCTGCGCATAAAGCGCATACACGGCTGCACTTGTTTTCTTACCACCGCAGAAAATACGGCCGTTTTCAAACGTGGAGCATCACGGCGCGGCGGGTTCGTATATACGCAGCCGGGTCCGCTGATCCGAGAGCCGGTCTGGTGCAAGAAGCCGTGACGTTGTGTTTATGCAGGGGAAGGGCCGCGCGGAGGGATCGTCGTTTTGGTTTACGGTCCGCTGAATTTAGCCGCGCCTTATCTACGTTCTTATGCGATGTAAAACATCTGTTCCTCACGATGGCACGCGCTTCTTTTGGAGGCTTACGCTCCGGGTCGCTCCCAGCGGGAGCGAGCGAGAGGGAAAGAGAAGCAGCGGGTGTAATTTAAAGCCTGTACGGTGGCATATGTAGCCCCTTCACGAAGGGGGGCGACCCCATTGATGAATGGGTCTTTTGAGAAAAGCTAAGTTTCCGATGCGGCTCGTCATGTGTAACTTCTCGGAACACACATGTATGTAAATACGTTTGAAAGCCGTTCTAGTAGTCTCTCACAGGCCTCTCCTTTGTACGTATCTCTTAAACTTGTGCGTCGGGTGGGTCCGATTGTAATTTAGCCTCTTTATTTTACTGCGTCCGAAGTTACGACCTTTTTACTTTTGCACGTTTACGTGGAAGACACAGCGCGGCGGCGCGGCGGCGCGGCGGCAGCGCAGCGGCGCAGGCGGTTCGATCGAATTGTTATTTCGGAAGATTGTGCCCCGGTAACATTCGCGTTCCCACGCATTTATTTTTAGGGTCACGGGTACTAATGAAGAATTTCGTCCGGTGGAACTCGTCTGAAACAATATCGACCGCGCATTCTTTTACGACCGATAATAGCCACGCGGTTTAATGATCCCTGCCCGGTTTTCTTTTTCTTCGCGTTGCGGACACGACCACGCCGAGTATAATTATGTAGATTATAGCCATAGAAACCGAGAAACTGGCCGCGAGCGTATAGTCCCGCCGCCGCCACCGCCGCCGCGCCTGTGAATCACGCGCTAGAAAAGGGTACGGATACCTTCTCTCTCGGCGGCGCTCTTCTTTTTTTCTGGGAAGAAGGCCGGGCCCGTTCGACGTAAACCGATGAATTTATGTGAATCACTCGCGGAAACGATACTGCACACGGAACTGTATGGTCTTGTACTAATCACGAGCATCCAGCTTCCGTTTGCGCGTTTTCACGTGACACAGTGTCGAACTGGACATATGGGACGAAGAAAAAGCATAGGAACCTTCAAATACGTCAGAAATAGAACATTGTTGAAAAAGATATTATATAATAATATATATATATATATATATATATATATATAAATTTCACAATTTTGAAAGAAGATGTAACGTATAAAACAATTTTTAATTATTATTGGTATTGTTTTGTAAAACAATAGATATTATTTCTAATCATTCTGTATAATTGACACACTGAAACCGCGAAAAATCAATTAAAACGTTTTATATTTTATTCCGATATATTTTAACGTAAAACATAAAATATCTATTTATTAAGAAAATTGAATTACATGAAAAGATATGATTCTAATTAAAGGATCGATGTTACTGATGTCTCATAAAAAATGCATGCTCTGAAAAATTTATTGCAAGCATTTATAATCTGTGTGTTTAAAACTGTGAGATATATCCTAAATTTAACGACTGGATCTCGCATCTTATTGATTTTTTGCCTAATCTGGAATCTTTTTTTTTAGCGAAAATGTCGGCTAGTGTTTGTCACAAATTTCCAATTTCCGATATACATTAAACTATCCTTAGAACTATACTGTTAAATTTGTCATTAATTTAACTAAAACAATATTGATTTAATTAAACCAATGGAGTTAAAATAATACTGTCTGTGTTAATAATAAATTTCAATACACATGGTACATATGGTAATTAGAAATAACAAAAAGTTATTTAACTCAAGGTATTGACTAAATTCCATCCTTCAATATTTAACAGTGTAGTTCTTAGATTACAAGTCTGTGTTCGAGTAAAGTCTGGTTAAAATTAAATGAGGTGTTAAACTGTCTGATACCTGGGGGTAATGCTTTCAAATTTGCCTGGCAGGTTTATAGGGGACAAGGAGGTGGAACCCGAATCGGCGCAGAGCAACGCAACGGAGGTGGATAATCCGAAGACCTGGGTAGCTCACAGTGTTCTACGGGTGCATGGTCAGAGGGAGAATCACGGTCTACCGATCCGATGTGTGACCATGCATCCGACGAGCAGCGCACCGATCAGCGCAGAGACACGACTAGACGTTTACTGTACGTGTAATCAATCTCTATTAGAGCTAATAAAACCAATTAAAAGTTAATACTATAAAGTTTATCGACATCCTCAAATATCACAGAATAATCAAGGAAACTTGTCGAAAAATTGTTAGAGATAATACATCTCTTCCGGAATAAATGTTATAAGGGAAAAATTAAAATTCTCTTTGTCTGTAACAGTTCCCTGGTGAAAAAAATTTCTCATATTTTCAGAAATTTTTTACGAATTTCTCATGTTTTATGAAAAAATATACAATTTTTCAGATCCTACTTTCAGAAATAATTAGATGAGGATTTTCGAAATATTTTAGTATCTGTTTAGTATATATGAAAATTTCTGATAAATTGCGCGGGTTTTCTCATATTTATTCAGATTTTTATAAAAATGTGTTGGCAGAAAAAATCTGAAGTATTTCATTATTATTTCGTTTGAGTTTTTCTAAAAAATGTTTCAATTTGTATAAAAAATCTAAAAAATTCTGAGACATTTTTCCACCAGGGTTCTCTTTATTATAACAGTTTTAATTCTTCGAAAAATTTATCTTTGCAAACTGTCAATTTAACGCATTAAAAAAAAACGGATGTCACACGTATTAGAAAGTTACTTTTAAACATATGGTTTTTACTATTGTAACACGAATCTAAGATAACTTAGGAACAAGCGTTAGGTTTTATCCTCCTAAGCTGGGCAAAGTAAGATCAACACGTGCATCACAGCAGTGTCTTGCGGTTTCAGATTCGCCGGAAGTGCGACTCGAGATGAATCCGCAGCCGCTCACAGTCGCTCCGGAGGATACAGTGAGCCACTTGAACCTGAGGTGCCTGGCGGACGCCAATCCGACCCCAAGCATCAAGTGGTACAAAGACTCGATGCCGCTCACCGCGTCCTCGCCGTCGGCGTTGCCAAAGCCGGGCAAAACGACGCTGTTAAACGGAACCGTGTGGGTCTCCGAATTGAGCTTTGATCCGGTCATAAGGTCCGACGCCGGCCTGTACTCATGCAAGGCGACGAACGACGTCAGTGAAAGCGTACCCGCGAGTTACAGGCTCGATGTGCAATGTTCGTAGAATTACATTATGTCTTTCGCTCCGATATACTTTGCCATTTTCCTTTCCCTCCGTAACTGTCTAAAAGCGATCTACGCAACGCGTCTTTCCTCGAAATGACAAGGTTCCTCTCTTCCTTCATAAAATTGCGTCACATAAAGTTGTTATGCACAATTATATAGAGCGCTACTGTGAAAGTTGTACTTCTTGAACATTTAACTCTCTCTCTCTCTCTCTCTTTCTCTTTCTCTCTTCTCTCGCGCAGAAAAATAAAAGGGAGATTCGAAATATCTACACTCTGTTAAATATTAAAGAATGATATTTAAACCAGCACCTTGAATTAAATAACATTTTGTTATTTTTAATGTGTCGAAATTTATTATTTTAACACACACACAAAACGGTATTATTTTTAACGGTATTAACTCCATTGGTTTAGTCAAATTAACGTATTGGAGTAACAGCAGTAGCGAACTATAGGAATGATTAAAAATGACTGAAATTGAGTATAATTTGACACTAAATTTAACAATGTATAGACAAGATTCAACGTAGTTGTAACGTTCGCCTTTAATATTGCTTTATTTATTTATAAATCAGTATAAATAAGAATCGTTTATTCCATTTGCTATCTTAAAGCGAGCATACAATCGACAGACACTCGGTTGCGCATTTGCTAATTGTGTTTCTCTGTAGATAAACCACAGTTGAAGAACAAAGGAAATGGCACATTCCCAAACGTGCAAACGGCGATGTTAAACTCCACCGTGGAGGCCTTCGAGTGCCCCGAATACGAGGCGAATCCACCTGCTCAATATACATGGGTGCATCTCCGCGGTAGCTTGAAAGAGACGATCGAGAACCGTGTGCAGAATAAAGGCGACGGCCGACGTCTGTACCTTCAGAATATCATGTGGTCCGACGAAGGCGAATACCGTTGCAACGCCTTCAACACGATCAACGGCGTTAGGCAAGAGTCGACCGTCTGCGACACGTGCAGCTACGTGCTGCACGTGAACGGACCGCCGGAAATCCAGACCACTGGCGGTCGAGACTTCTACGAGTCCGTCGGATGGGCCGGGGAGCCCGTGCACAGGCTCAAATCTCGATTCTGCTCGCTACCGTCACCGAAACTAGTCGCCTGGCAGTGGGGCAGTTCTCACATTCGAGCCGGTACAGAAAAATATCTTTTTGCTAAGTAGCGGTTTAAATCAGGTCTCGCGGCTCAATTCTCACTTGAACGTGAATAAATCTCTTAGTTAGAAATTATGCAGTACTTATTTATCTTTGTTTCAGAAAATAAAATTCCGATTGTAACCATCAAGTAGACAAATTTAGATGATCCAGTTCGATTGAGAGTTCAATATTTGATAGTCGAGTCAAGTCGCTAACAAATCGTATCTCTGCTCCACGTTTTTTTTTATTTAGTCTTTTAATTTTTCAACAGGAGAGAGCATTCATCCGAAGTACGAGGCTCTGCCGTTGGAGCGGATCGTCGAGAATAAGATGGGGACCAGCTGTTACTGGGCCAAGCTGGAGATTAAGGAGCTGCGGAAGGAAGACTCTCGGATGTACACTTTATTAGTGGAGAGCGACAAGGGCCGGGACTCGACGAACATCATGTTGATAGTGAGAGACCCCACAGAGATGCGCGTGATAGCCGCGGCCGTGGCGGTCGGTCTGTTATTCCTGCTGCTGCTGGTCTCCGTCAGCGTGTACTCGTTGCTGAAGCTGCGACGTGGACGGTACCGGCAGAAGGTGGAGGAGGAGGGCAGCATCGCGGCCGACGCGCTCTATGGGAACGGCGCGTCGTTGGACCAGCAGAAGTCTATCAATTCGTCCCACGCGAAGACTTTCGCCAGAAAGTCCAGCTTAGACGGCAACCAGAGCGTGTACGATTATAGCCGCATCGCGAAGCAGACGCGTGCCATGAGCCCGGAAGCATTGAAGGTCAGGAGAGCACCCATGGTCCTACAGCCGCCCACCATCGTGTAAAATATGCGGACTTCCGTCTCTCCCATTGATATCGAATCCCCTCCCTTATCGTCGAATCTTGCTCCTCTCAGCAATAGATTCTACCTTTGTTGTAGTCGTATCTCTTTCTATTATTCTTACATCAGTCTACTTCCTTCTTGAGATATTTTTACGACTTACTCTAGATTATACATATGTGTAAAATCAGAGATACTTTTTAATTACTTTAATGACGTGATACGCAATGTGTATATTTGT
The DNA here is from genome assembly GCF_003070985.1 of Temnothorax curvispinosus. Lineage (NCBI taxonomy): Eukaryota > Metazoa > Arthropoda > Insecta > Hymenoptera > Formicidae > Temnothorax > Temnothorax curvispinosus. The sequence goes on along the minus strand of NW_020210520.1, from coordinate 1,515,460 downwards.
ATCGAATGTTATAGTCTGATATTTATATCGAGACCTTAACACAAGTGTTCTCGCAAGACTGCCAACTGTTGTTGCGTATCTTTGTATCGTTAAAAATTTTTTAAATCTTTTTTTTCTACATTTAAGTTATTTATTATACCGTGTTGTTCATAGTATTTTACCGTGGTAAGGCAACAATAGCAATCTGTCCATTCGAAATGCAGGCACGTCGTGATAAATATTGTATGAAGAACTCGCGTACCGGTGCAAAGTATAGTCCACGTCGTCGAAGCGGAACGAAGCGTAACTTTAATAGCGGTCGCATCTCAGTGATTTTAATGGCGGTTGCGCGACGAGGCGGGATCAGTGCAAAACTGGACCTCACGGAAACTGTTATATACAGTTCCCGATTTTGATACTTCAACCAAGATGGAATGTAGAAAGAAATTCTACGAGCCTCTTATTTCGAGAATGGCGCAAAACATTATTTCGACTTTACATATGTTCGAAATAGATGACTCAAGTAGGAAATAAGCATCTTTTTTGCGACAATCATTTATTATACGAAAATAAATTATACAAAACGTATTATTAAATAATATATATATGTATACATACATATATTATATACGGTGCGTGCGAAATCGTAGTATAAGCGAGAATAAAGTAATTTCTCTCTCCCAAAATAAGTCAAAATTATAAAAAAAATTTTTCATGCGAGGCTGTTTTCGAAACGATTTTGAAAATCTATCAATAAACATGTATTTAATACTACGATTTCGCACACACCCATGTATATGTATACATATATATATATACATATATAATAAAATAGTATTAGAATAAATAGAAAAGGAACAATCTTTTTGTTCATGATTGCTGGAAATCACCTTCTTGTTGCTCCTGTTTCAGAATAGCCGAGTGCATGGCTTTTAAAAATTTGGATAATGTACTTTTGATCGTGGATGTATGAAGAGCATGCGCTAAAAATGGTATTTTTCTTAAGGTACGACCGGTTAAGCCTTCGCTCTCACGGCTAAGCTCCAAAAGTTTTAGACTATTTTTGGTGTCTTCATATTCTGCGTATCCAAGAACCTTTAACTGCGATATGTCGTGTATCTCTTCATCTTCCAAAATTCCAGTCTAGAATTTATATATGAAATAATATATATTAGTATTAACCAAGGAATATCATTGATACTAAGTAGATATTACTAAATAAATTTAGTAATATCATAATATGGAAGGGTAAAAGCCATAGTGGTGTAAGTCAAATTTTTAAAGATATTGACTCGTGTGCATAGATGCAATCTATACAATATATTGTATCTATGCACACAAGTCATTATTTTAAAAAATTTGACCGTGTACCACTATGGCTTTTATCCCTCCATATGTCTTGTATTAGAATCGTAAATTGCAGAAAGTGCTAAGAGATGTATTACTTCAACACTATAATCGATATTTATATATTAAGTATTTATATGTTATTGCATCTCACAGGATTAAGAAGAGACATACATACCCTCATTAATTCTTTTAAGCACGAATGATAAATATTGTAAATAGCAACCTCGGATGGGTATCCGAGATACTGCTTTATGTCCGCTCGATCGACGAACGCAAGATCTATAGCTTCTGTCATATTGCTCGTCGTTAAAATTAAAACGTTCGGATACCGTTTGATTTGATCCAACTGCGTGAGCAGTGCGTTCACAACGCGTATAGAATCAGACGGTTCGGTGCCGTTGCTGCATAATTTACGTGCGTGAGCTAACGACTCTACCTCATCGATCAGAATGCATATCAGTGCACTTTCGTCCTGAACCAAATTCTTTATTTCGTCGAACAACTTCATAACAAGTTTCCCACTCTGCAACAAATACAAAAATAACACTAACTTTAATATCGAATGGTATAATATGTGAGTCATGTTACCTAATTGTGAATATTGTTATTAATTAATATATAGATTGAATCTTAAATTTATTTCTTTTATCACAGATTTTAATCCTACATTTCACCGTCCCTTTTCTAAAGCGAGGTAAATAACAGTCAGATACGTACCTCAGAAAACCATTTTGAAAATAAGCTGTGGCTATTAATTTCTATAAATTTTCCATGATTAAAGCGATCTCCCATACGAACAACAGCTTTTTGAGCGAGAGCTTTGCACATACTGGTTTTGCCTGTACCTGGAGGACCGTGCAACAACACCACTTTATTCCAGCTTATAATGTTTGAATTAACAGCGTGATCAGAAAATAACATTGTAGTCTCCACGAAACGTAATAACTAAAAAAAAAAAAAGAAGAATGAAAATTAAAAACAAGTACTAATATAAAATCACTGTATGAGATACACTGCAAGTAACTGCGATGATACGTACAGCAAAATCATTTTATATTTCTAAATTGATTATCTATTAAATTTACTAACGTTATTCTTTATATCACAATCGTAATACAGATTTTCCCACATGTAGTGAAATTCCTGTGCAGGTAACAACCAGTGACATGCAACTGGCAATTCATCAGAGTCACATGTTATCGTTTCTATGGCAGCATCCTCCTGCGTCAGTCTATAGACATAATACTTGATGGTAGCTCCATGAATTTTGAACGTTCCCCTCTGAAATAAATATATAGATATATTTAGGCAAATACACAAAATCGTTTCGCAATAAAATGTGAAAATTGACAATACCTCTACATAGTCAGACGAGAATATCATGGACTCCACATGATCTTTTATAATTGTATTTGTAAAATCTTTGCCGTATAGAATAACATCAAGAGGAATCTCTTCCAACAAATGTAATTCTGAATTGACCGTTTCTTCAATTTTGGTTTTCGACAAAGTACTAAAACAATAGAATAGATGTAAATCAATTAATGTTATCGAACTGAGATCAAGTCCCTGTAAAGTTTTCATAAAATTGATTTCAGGTGCAATTAAGTGCAAACTCAAGTCCTACTGAAATTGATTAGAACTATCAGAACATTTGAAACCTTTTTATCAATATTATATTGATTTAAAATATTATAAATTATAGTCCCAATAAAATTGTTTCAATAGTCGAAGAGAGCATTGCTTCGTAAGGAATACATTTAGTCTTTATTTTATTACAAGGTTCACATCTCTCTCAATATTCCCATAGGAAATTATCTAATAAATAAGACTAAGAAATCACTCCAACTATTTTATCATGACAGTGCCTCTCAATATTACATGACATGTCATTTTTGCAAAAAAGAATTGGCCAATCCTTCCAGAATCCAATCTCTTTCAAGGTTAACATGAATATAACGAACGAGACGATTCTAATCGAAAATCAAATCAACATATTCGTGACCCTGTCGACAGAACGTGTCCAAACCAATTCGAACAAAGGAGTGAGCAATACCTGCTGGCATGTTGACATACTTCTACGTGCAACACGTTCTCCTCCGGATTCTCTTCGTTCATCTCGAGCGTTCTTACGAATTTGACGGGGTAGGACAGGACAATTAACGAGACAAGATCGGAATGGATCCCTAATGCCACATAATAGACGAGATCTCGGTGAAATCGCGTGCCTCTCTCCGTCGACAGACGCCGTTCCGCCTACTTTTGCGTCGCTTCGTCCGGCTTGTGCCGGATTCAAAGTTTGAAGTCGTTGTTGAGCCATGAAGTGGCGAGACCTAGAAGCCGGCGGAACAGAAGTCCAGAAGTGTCTGGCGGATTCTATAAGACTTTCCAAAACGGCCGGCGATCGAGACGCCTTTATCCGTCGTAGGTAATTCCAGAGAGTTCTCTCTGGCTCCGGTAATTCCGAGCGTTTCTAGAAACGTCGATTCGATCGCTTCTAGATGGTATACGTACAATCTAGGGGCCGGTCTCACAGTCTCCGATTAACGTGATTCTCCCTAGATTCTTCGATTAAACTCACTCTTCGTCTCTTTCTAGGGGGATAGTTAGAAAGAAATGCAGAGTGAGTTTAATCGGAGAATCACGTTAATCGGAGACTGTGAGACCGGCCCTAGAAGTCGACGCGCGACGTTTCTAGAGACGTAGGAGAAATATACGGAATGTCGTTCTATTTCGGGACATGATTTATTTTGCAGACTTCCTTGGATGGAGATCAGTTTCTTATTTGTAATTTATTTTAGCTAATATATATAAATATATGTATAAACCTCACGTTGTATTGAGATCTTTTAAAATAAAAAGTCAGCAGTCTGAAATTATAACAAACGAATTTGATTTGACGCGAATAAAAGTAATAATTGATAATAATAATTTTTAATAATAATTTGATTTTACTTGATATCACAAATTAACTAACATTTTCTATCTTTTCAATGATAAATGTTAAAAGTTATGAAAATGAAGATTTAGTTCATTTTTTTTTTTTTTTTTTTTAAAATAATTCCTTTTGAAAACTGTTCTTCGAACAATTCTAGCCATTTGATAACATCAATATCTTCGATTAATCTTACTAAACTGAATTTACAAACAGATATTCTAAAGCTGATTTCATTCTAAGAAATGTAAACATACAACTTCTTATATAAACTATATTGCTATAAATTTCTATAGAGATAATAGACATATATTTTCTAAAATAAGACGTTTATTCATATTTTATTCCTGGTCTGATGTAAAAAGACAAAAATTTGCTCACTCGCGACTATATTTTCCAAGATAAGATTCATGTTTATATTCCACACTCATCATAAAGATATTGGAGAACCCGCCTACCGGCGCGGTTATCATTTCGCCTGAAATTCGCCAGAACGTACGAGACGCCTCGCTCCTCTCGCTCGCTCACGTCTCGAAAGATCGAACCGTTTCTCGACGCATGCGCAGCCGTATAAATACGCCGGGCTACGCGCCGAGTGAGTTCAGTACGGTTCAGTACGCTATCAGAATCAGACTATCGGCAGGCGCAAGTGAGCGATCATAGCTGACTGAGCTGACATCAGCAGAGAGTTGCAACAAGTGACTCACGTCCACGCAAAAGCGATCGCGTGTCGTATTCCACTTGGAGCGTGTTCGCGAAGTCATCACTGTCCAGCGAGAGACGAATCCTGCGAAATGGACCTGGTACCATTCATTGCTGGTACAGACTGGGAGGACCTGATGTGCCAATCCCTCCTGAACCAGCTCTTCGACTTGGACGGTCGCCAACTGCAACGGGTGCCGGTAGTGCCGGTGCCGACTGAGAGTGTCAGGCAGAAGCTGATAGGACCGCAACGGCGTGACGAAGTGGACGAGCTCAGGGACATGCTGAAGCTGGCGATCAGGCGTTGCGAGAATCCGTCGCCCCCCGTCAACAAGGACGACTTCCAGGTGGTGCTGGACGTGCAGCAGTTCAAGCCGGAGGAGATCAGCGTGAAGATCGTGGACGATCACCTCGTCGTCGAGGCCAAGCACGAGGACCGGAAGGACAGGCACGGCTGGGTATCCCGCCAATTCGTCCGCAGGTACCCGCTACCGCAGGACATCGACGTCGACAACATGACGTCCAAGCTGTCCTCCGACGGTCTCCTGACGCTCGTTGCGCCGAAGAAGCGGCCGTTGAAGGACGAGTCGGTGAGGACGCTCCGAATCGAGTGCACCGGCAAGCCCTTCGTCCAGAAGCAGGAAAAGCCGAAGACGCTCGAGCAGGGTCAGCAGGGTGAGAAGGAGAAGAAGCAGGAGTGAGAAATGGACTCTTCGAAGTATTAACTGTTCATATTGTTCGTTAAATCAATATTATGTTCCTGTGTGTATAATCCTACGGGTGTGCGATAAATCTATCGACCGTTAGAGACGTATGAACTTTGATATCGGTCTATTTTATTTACAAGTTAGTCCCTGTGATATGATTAAAGTTACGATTACTTTTGTACGAGGGCGTTTCCAAGTCCATACAATGCATTTATTTAAAGATTATTCAATTAATTAGTTATTTTTAACAGACTGTCAATTGAACCAATAATATTTACTACTCCTAAATTAACTACTATCTCATAAATTAAGAAACATGACTTCCAATTTCATAAATTGCTCCATTTTTTATTTTTTATTAAAATTTAATTTCATTTCGATATCTGTGCTGTGGTAGCTAAACGGAAGAATTACTACTGAAATTGTATCATGAACTTTCACAATAAGATAGGATAGATGAGCTAGGATGTATTTATTATTAGGTGTAATCGCGCGCGCGCGAATAAAGGTCCTATAGTTAGTGTTAGGTGAAAAGAAGTATAAGTTTTTGTTTTTGTCTGGAACATAGAAAATTAATGATCGTAAAACTGATGTAAGACTGCGATTATTTGTCAAATACATATAAATTTTTTTTTTAATTATACTGGTGTCATTTTATTATCACCCTATTGAACTTACCACTTTCTTATTCCTTTATCTCATTGATATAGTCACGTTTATCATTGTATACATATTTATTTTCGAGAAATTTTCTATGAAGTAACTTATTCTACGCATTATTTTAAAACCATAGGATATCTTTAGCTTATAATTTATTTTTCTTTAGCAGAAGTTTTGATAAGTGTCAAAAATCTTCGAATAAAAGTAATTAAACGATTGAGAAAGGAGAACTTAATCTTACGAAGCAAAAGATGGATAATAAAACTGTGATATGTGATACAAAAAATTAACAAGTTACAGTAAATATATAAATCTCTTCTTTCCTTCGTTTCCTTCTGTATACCGATGTCGATAATTAAAAAACTTGTACGACAAAGTTTTATTACATAAAGTTAAAATGTAATTAAAAAGGTACACAATTTCTACATACTAAATTACACATGTACTTATAGGAATTCTATATACATACATTATTTATAACGTTGTAGTTATATTAAATTTAACTGTCATAAGGTCATAACACAAAGCATAAATTTTCCTACAATTCATATATGTATACAAACTGTAACGTACATACATGATAATCTAACAGCGTTCTGAAATTTGTTAGTTCATTATCCTGTACAGTTTCTTTTATTTCTGACACAATTTCTGACTCGACTTCTTTTAACAGTTAGTTTTTTGTCAGCTTCTTAGAGATTCTTAGATTTCAAGGTTACATATCTTCCACTTGATATGCCGACTGGCACTCAAGTAATCTCGATGTTAATGACTCTTTCCTTTCTTTGTGTCTCTTCTGTAGCTTTTGATTTACTTATTGTTAGTGCCATGATGGTCAAGACTGGTCAAGATACAGGCCTTATTTTCAACTATCTTTTACCAATAAAAGTACGCTTTTATTTTTGAGATGCTATAATTTACGTTATATATACCATAGCATTAAATAAAAGCGCACTTTTTGATCAATAAAAAAGAGTTGAGAATATGGGCCATACCCGGATAGCACATATGTCTGAAAGATGTCTTTAAGATGTCTTTTAGACATGCGTGTCATCTCGGTAGTCTTCATGAAAATGAGCACATCTCCCTGAATGTACGTACGATTGACAAAAAAGATGAAAAGAGGAAAGAGCCATTATGCAAATGCCTATTGTGTAAATCTGAAAGCTATTCGTTTTGCTTACTCCATAAGGTTCTTTTCATGAAATATAGTAAATATATATTTGGGCATTGAAAAGAACGAAAAACATAAGTAGAAAATATGCAAATAAAACAAACGGATATATATAAGCGTGCAATGTAGATATTAATAATGTAATATGTGTTGATTGAACTGAAAATGTACAAATTTTATTAAAAAAAAAAATCCAAATTGAAATTTCGCAAATCGTTATCCACTCATCATTTGATGCAAACTGCGTTAGTCTTTTTTTAATTATGTTAGAAATCATTAGAAAATTAAACAAGTTTAATAAACTTTATTATCCGAATATTTCTTTTCAAATGTCTCGTTTTCTTGAAATAATTTATGATGAAACTGCGGTAGAAATGATTCATCCTGTACCGAGTTCTAAAATATTCGATATTTTATAACACGCTTGTTGCACGTGAATGACGAACGTTCAGCGTTCATAAGTACGTGTTGTCGAATGATCAAGGACTTTTCAAAGTGTTCGTGAGCGAAAATATTTAGATAACGATTCAAATATAATGTTTCTTGGCAAGTTTCTGCAGATAAGGATATTAATGATGTGTATTATTTTCTTCAGTGTTAACACGTATGTCATTTTATTATTTCTTACGCCTAGCATTCTAGCGCATTGCACTTCCATATTTTATATTATTTTTTTTAATACATAATAAGAAAATCAACGTAAATTTTATTAATAAATATATATATATAGCTAATATATAAATAAGTTAATATATATACATTTCTTAGTTAATATATAAATAAATATAATATATAATATATAAATATTATAAAAAATCGATATGGCACTTCACGTAATTCGCAACTATTGACGTGCAATCGACAATGCAATTTTCTGACCAAACCTGCATGTTTGTTTTCTATTCCTTGTACGTACAATGATGGATGAAAAGTGTTATAATTGCGTGATATTGTTAAACAAATGGTAATTTCCGTAACACCTTTGCTCATTCATCGTGTTGACTTTGCATGTCATCTCGATTCATTTAACCGTCAAATGTGAGTGAATTGCGTCATGCTGTTCTGTGCCACTGACGTAGCTCAATTTCGTTCTTCTAAATGTTTTTTTTTTAAAGAAAGCTAACCTTTTTCAGTTTTGACCTTTTTAAATCTGCACAAAATTATTATATATATGTAGCCTATTGAGATGAAACAGATAATTAATAAAACCTTTGTTATGATATATAAACGATCTGAGCATGTATTATACCCTGTGGAAGTTTTCTGACATATGCGAGAAGATAAATCGATGGAGATTGGAGATTCTTAACTACGCCGAAGTTCGAACCAAATAGCTATCGACAAACAGCAGAAAGGAACAATTGAGCATATCTCCGTTCATTCACCGTTTATTGTGCGGATAGAGGGTTGAGCAAATTGGCGGAGGATCTATTTTAACATAACGAGAGTGTAGCTTCCATCCGCGGTAATTTCTCGAAGCCCTGCTACGTCATAGAACGTACCTCGGGTATTATACCTCCCCAGTCCTCCCACCCAGGCCGAAAACCGTCTGACATAAATAGCGGACGCAACGACGGACCCGTGTCAGTGTTGAAATTCCCGTGCGAGTACACGAGGCATTGCATCCTACGCAAGCAGCGGGTAGTGCGCTTAGTCTCTTCGACGAAGCTGTGAAATCGAGATAACCGATTCGTATAAGCAAGTAGAGAACACATCGACGACGTCATGTATCTCCTGCCGCTGTTGTTCTCGAATCTCCATCTGGGACTGGACGCACCCGTCGGCTCGCTAGACCCAACTCTCGGTAGAATGAGCCCTGTCCGACCGGAAGACTTAACCCGCATCTACCCGACCGCCAGTTTCGACCGCGGGGTACTGGACTTTTACTACAGACCCTGGGCGGGGCATCAGGATGTCCTCAGTTCCACGATGATTGGCGACAAGGTCTTCAAGATCACCCTAGATGTGAAGCAGTACAAGCCGGAGGAGGTCAACGTCAAGGTGGTGGACCGTTGGGTGGTCGTCGAGGCCAAGCACGAGGCGACGGAAGACGACGGCAACGTCTTGTCCCGGCAGTTCGTCAGAAAATATCTGCTACCCAGTCGCGCTGAAGTGGGCCAGGTCTCTGCCACGATATCGAGCGACCATCTCCTGATAGTCACAGCGCCGATGAAGCCGCAGGACGAGAGAGTGATCAAGATCGAGCAGACCGGAAAGCCGGCCGTTTCTCCTAACAGCCAGAAAGAGGCTGGCGAGTCCGAATTGTCTGAAACGGTCCCGGCCGTCGAGAGAAAATCGGAGGACAACAAGGTTGTTCGGGAGGAAGTGACGGCTACGCAGGCACAGGAAGCAGGACCGAAGCCCGAAAAATGATAGACTGAATTACGGAATCTTTTTTTTCCGTTCTATTTGATACGTAATTTTGCACACGTAATTTGGTTGTTTAACACTTTGCACTTACTCCTACAAAACTACGTTCCTCGCTCTGTTGGCTATAACTATAATACATTCCTTATTGTATTGTAGTTACATTGTATAGTATATTATACTTTCTTTAGTGTATATATATTACCGATTATGAGATGCTTAGTGCCATACTAATCCATCCTTGAGAGAAATTTAGTTGTGTGTGTTTTTATATTGATGATAAAATAATTTTCTTTTATTCTAAGTTTTATTGGACTAGTTCAGAAGTGCAGCGAAAACGAACAGGCCTAACGATAACGATTCAGAGAATTCGAATTTCTAAAAAAAGGATCAATAGAAATTGCTTGCTGTATCAAATTTCAATGCAATAGCTTACGGTAAATTAAGGAAAAACGCAATTCAGCGCATCCTGAATGTAGGATAAGGATCAATGATTGGTATTCACAGTCGGTTCTTATATTTAAGACAATCTTAAGTACAATATTAAGGTGTCATGAATCAATCGCAGAGCCGTATTAGCATCCTAAGATTCTTAAGACATTATACTTAAGACCGTCTTGAAATAAAGAATCGACTATAAATTCCGGTCAATGATCTAATTGCGTAACACTTTTATACTAAATCTTTTGAAAATGTTTGTCGTTTAAAATGCCTGTCTGTTTTATACCTCTGTAATAGGCTTTTAATCAATTTGTAAATAGAAAAGTTGCGAGGAAAACAATTTTTTATCGAAAGAAACGTTTTTGTTCTAAACTAATTCTTAACAAAATTAAATGAAATCAGATACCAAAATTTACAGTTTGTGTTCTAATTTTTATTTATATTAATAGGAATAAATAATTAAAGATTTTAATGCAATATTTTGTCTGGTACTCTTCATGTTCTTGGATAGAAAAAAAAATAAAATCTTGAAAAAAATTCTTTCATAAAAGAAGAGATAATTAGCATGACATCTAAAAAAAACTTTCACCACCAATTTTTTTGTCTTATCAATTAAAGGTTTAAAAATCTATTTTTTTTTCATAATTGTTTCTTTTTCCCATATAATTCTTTTTAACAATCTTATCGACTAAAATGTTTAACTACTTAAAAATATATTTAATTTGACAGAATAATATATTATTCACTATATATTAACGCAACATGCGCGCATATAATAATTAGATCAATAATAATAATAGAAATAATAATAGATACATTATATGCATTGATAATAATAAAAATAAAATCGTCAGCTGTAGGTGTAAAAATACAGGTGTAAAATGAGAAAAACGTTAAAAAGACAAAAGTAGTAAAAAGATGTAATCTCTTTCAGCCTTCAGAAATTTGTTAAAACGTTCGTTAAAATGTTCGTTTAAACGTTTTGTACTTTTATCACTTGCCGTGACAGGTAATCGCGCACTTCCGTAGAAGCAAATATTCTAGAAACATTGAATTGCGCACATACAGCGCACGTATAAGAATAGAATTATTGCCCAGACTTTCGTTTAAAAAAAAATAATAATCTGCAACACACAATTGAACAAAATCTGTTGCCTCATTAATTAACCCAGTTCTTTTATAGCATTGACTTATTTGTTTATATATGTATACGTCCAATGATAATTTCTAGCAAATTATTTAATTTAACTAGAATAGATTCGAGAAGTGAATCCGTTGCATGATCGTATAATATTAAATTCAATCAGTCTCTAATTTGATTGAATAATTAAAGTGAAAAACCTATCGTTCATATCCGCTTTTATTAGAATAAATCAAAATTTTTTATAATATCAAATAATTCATTAACAGTCGCAGTCTTTCGAAATCAAAAGTTTCAGCTTCTTTTAGCATATCCGTTTTACGATTCATGCATTCGAAATAAAACGTCGTAATTTCTCGATCAGACTGGCGCGTGGCGCGGCGTAATTTCTCGATCGATCAGCTGATCGAAGCTTCTCGACCAGACTGATCGAAAATGTCATTTATTTTTGCCTGAGATCCCTTTTAGGTCTCATGTCCCTCAGATCCATATAAAAACGACCCTTTATGATTACTCTACTGTAAAGAATCGAAACCGGTATATTTCCGTTGAATTCAACTACCGGCGTCTATTGTCGCGAATTAACGGTCTCACTCTCTTTGTGGCGTCGAAATTCGAAGCCGGCGAGATTTTGCCGCTAAGTCACCGCGTGATACGACAACGCAGATTCCCGAAGGGGAGCAGAGGACGTAACCGCGAGAAAGAAATGTGTAAGCGCGATCGCGAAACTTCGAGTTTGTTTTCGAACCCTACCCTGCTCGCGCGCGTATCGATTCGTGAACGTTCTCGAAAGTCCGCGACGGATTCGCCGGCACATCGAGCACATTCGCAGCCGGCTCGCTCTACGCGCGTGCGCGCGTCGCGCCGGGTTGCCACGGCTATAAAACACGCGGCACACGCCGTGGACGACAGAAAACGATCGCGAGGCGAGTGTGATCAGTGCGGATCAAAGCCATTCAATTATTCAAAGCGAATCCGTTGCTAGACAGCGAACCGGCTTGACGACAAGTCATTTCATCTTATCGGCGATATTTCGCTTGAGATATATTTCTCACGTCTCTTTCGAGTCTTTCCTGAGGAAAAAGAAGAAGGAGTCAGCATGTCTCTGGTACCGTTGTTGTTCTCCGACTGGTGGGAGGACCTGGAGTACCCGCACCGGCTCTTCGACCAGAACTTCGGCCTGGGCATTCACCCGGATCAACTGACGCATCCGAACATCGTCGAGCGTTTCGCGCTGCCGCAACGCGACCGGCGTCTACGTGTGTCACCCTTGGCCTATTACCGGCCCTGGGGCGAGCTGTTGCGCAGCAGGGAGGACGGCGGCATGTCCACCGTCAAGGCGGACAAGGACAAGTTCCAGGTGGTCCTGGACGTGCAGCAGTTCAAGCCCGAGGAGATCAACGTCAAGGTCGTGGACAAGTGCGTGGTGGTCGAGGCCAAGCACGAGGAGAAGCAGGACGAGCACGGCTGGATCTCGCGGCAGTTCGTCCGCAAGTACATGATACCGGAACAGTGCGATATCGATCAGGTGACATCGAACCTGTCGTCCGACGGCGTGCTGAGCATCACCGCGCCCAGGAAGGACCAGCCGAAGCTGCAGAACGAGCGGGCGATCAAGATCCAGCACACCGGCAAGCCGGCGATCCAGGAGAAAGCGCAAGAAAAGGCGCAGGAGAAGGCTCAGGAGAAGAAGAAGTAAGAAGTAGAGCCGCGCGAACGTATAAAAAAGACTTAATCCTATATAACGTGTATACATTATACGATGTGTGTTTCTTGAAACGTTCTTATATTTTATGTTCATTGTAGTATTCTTAACGTTCAAGTGTATTGTTCCTTTCTTACGTAAGTTCAGAAACATTCATGTGTTTGCATTTATCTTTTTCTTTTTTCTTTTTGTGAGATAATGGAATAAATCGAATAAATTATTCCGGTGAAACTGAAATCGAGTGTCTTGATCTTTCATGTCCCTTTGATCTATCCTATTCCATATTCCCTGGAGAGGATCTCCTACTAGAAATTGTATTAACGGAATTAGTGTAGTGTTGGATTAGACAAGATTATCGGATTATCAGTGAGTTAACAGTAATGAGCTAGTAAGCAAGAGATGTAAATTGAACGAATGCTGAAAGTTCGTTTAAGGTATTTGACGTGAAGTATTTGAAATGACAATTCATAATAGTAACATATAATTCGTAATAATCAAGTTTGATAATGTACATTGTCTTTATTTTATTTACTTTCTCTCTGATCTTGACAGTGCCTGTGTGCTTTAACAGTCTTATCATTGTATTTAACATAGCAATTCATAATATAGTGACATAAATTCATAATTCGTAATAATCAAGTTTGATAATGTACAATTGTCTTCATTTTATTTATTTTCTTCCTCAGTTTGATCTTGACAGCGCCTATGTGCTTTAACCGTCTTATCGTTGTATTTGAAATGACATGATTCGCATAATATGACATATAATTTATAATTCATGATAATTAAGCTTGATAGCTGTGATATCGTCTTTATTTTATTTTCTTTCTCAGTTCATAGATCCTTTCGTGTAGAATTAACTCTTTGCATTTGAAAATAAAACGATAATGCACGATAAATTTAAGTTTCGCTGGAATTGTCTAGGAAGCATAAAAATAATCATCTGTTAGGTGGTGACAGTTGTTTCGTGACAGTCGAGACGAAGATGAGTTTTAGGATTTTGGTAGGGGCCAAACGACAGAGAAGATTTTATTTAACATAGCTCTGTCTTTATTTATTCCTTCTAGATTATTCTAGAATCTTCTCGAAAAATCCCTACTGATCGTCACAAAAGAGAGATTACAGAGACCTCTCTTGGAAAGAGTCGCAAATCACGGATAAAGCGAGCCTATACGCTGTACTGTTATCTACATCTGTTTTAGGATTGACAATGTGTATCTATTTTTGCCACTGTCGATAAAAGTATATCTCGAATTATCAACGTGACAAATATATCATAAGATAATATAGATTCAGAATTTAAAGCAATCCATCAGTAACTGTATTCTGTATTCAAAAGTCTATTTCTATTCAACTTATATTATTGTGTATGCAGAATATAAAAAGCTGTTCCCATTATCTCTCTAATAAATAATACATATATGTTTAAAAGTAGAAGCTAAAAGTAGCACACACAATATGTACGTTTTAAATTTTTCATTTTATTGCGTAATGGCAATGCAATATTTTAATGGATATTAGGATTTAAAAAATATGCCTAAGTAGTTATAGATTTGCTATTTCATACGTTTGTTAGAAAGAAAATCAAATCTATACCAAAGAGATGCGACTGACATTTTATCATATAGACATATACAATATACGTCTATATGCATTTTATACTTTCAACCTATAGACGTAACAAAAAAGTAGCAAACGCTATTATTTTCGCATACGTTTCTAAATTATTTTTATTTTCTCTCAATGTATCGTACGAATTTAAATTAATTAATAATTAATAACAATTAATCAATATAATAATTAATAAATGAATATTTTCAGACTCTCGTACGAGTCTATAATTTAATTATTGCTGTGCAACATGGAACGATAATCCAGATAAGTCACGCATCTGGTGTGACAAGATGAGTAGATTACGAATAACCAAAACGATCGCGAGTCAGACAACGAATCTGTAAATAATCCCGAAACACCGACAAACCGCGTAGAGACAGACACGTAAGAAGAATCCCCTACGTCGGCAGTTGCACGACAATCGGCAGTCGGTCGAAAATAATAGGCGGATGAGACGGTGCGGTGGTGTGAGTGGACACTTCTGGTCTCGAGTCGAGCGCGCAAAACGCGGAGAGACAGCCTGAAGTCAGGGAAAGGGGATGGAGCGTGCTTATCGTGCATCGTCTCCGACTACCCCGCGGGACCTCACCTCTTCCTCGGCTCTACCTCGACACTCCCCGATCTCTCAACCACCTTTCTCCCTCTCTTTCACCTTTTCCTCTCCTCCGGATTTCCGCACTCCTCCCTGTACCGAAAGCGCCTCCAGCTGACGTTCGCGGAAAAAAAAAAGAAAAAAGAAGCACGAGAACGCGTATGTTGCGAAACGTGTGTGTCTCGTTCGAATTTCGCTACTAATTAATAAGAAATGCGATGCGGGAAGGATCGTCGAAAGAAGAAACAATTAAGAGGAAACGTCTAATTACAAGCGTATTTCTCGGGAGATGCTTTACAGCTCTCATATCTCGTCTTTCTTCTTTTTTTTTCTTTTCTTTTTGATCTCTGACGAGACGCATTTCTTTCGTTTCAGTTTCCGTCTTTTGGAGACTTTCTCCCGGGGAGTCATCGCTGTGCCGAACATTTGACACAACGATGCTTCAAATGATGTCACGAAACCTTTGACGTAATCACTCTCTTAACCGAGCGATATCTGAGAGCTTCTGCCAGCACTTGTGATCGATTTTGCCGTCGTTCACCGAGCCATCGATAGTTACGTGCGACGATAATCTTTCTTCGCGATACTTCCTTTTTACGCCATCAATATACGTAATATGTGTTTCCAATTAATCAAAAAGAATTACGCTGTTTAACTTGGTTTTTTTTTGCTCAGCTGCCAGGATAATAAAATTATCTTGGCACAGGTATCTCTTATTTTTCCATCAAATTTTATTCTTAAGTTATTTTTTTGTTTCACATAATAAGACTCATATGCGCAAGTGTAATTCACAATATAATAAACGTTAGTTTATAATTTTTTTTCGTAATTTATCTAGACTATTTAACGAAAGTGAGAGAGAAGAAAATCGTATCTTCTTATCGAAGTACATGTCAGTTAGACATGCACTAACGTTCCAAACACGGGGATGCACAGAATGAAAGTTGTTCTTACCCAGATCGATATTTCTGAAGGATCTTTCCTTACTCTTCATTTTTTTCTTCCAATGTGTCCGACTGTTTTCCTTCGCGCAAGAAATACGACGCACGAGTGTTTGCGGCAACGCGTAAATGTCCGTTAGTCTTAAAGCCGTGTGCGCGAGAGATGTAGTAACGATATCGATAGATATGCAGTCGTCGCGCGAGGGATGAGAGAATGCGCCAGGAAACGAATTGTACAAGGAGCACGTCGAGTGATGCGGCACAGTCCAGTATTCCCAATGCTGTTCCAGGCCCGATGACCTGATTGTTGGCGGTTCGGGAAAAAGGCGCATTAAGAATTACCCACGAGGAGAGACACCAATTTACGATTGTTCGCCAAAGTATCGGCATTGTAAATTTAATTATTTAAAAATAATTAGTTAACGCCTACGCGTACGCACGTCAAATTCTTTAAGAGACAGAATATTGAATCTCGAACAAATTAAATTAGCGGACAGATTTTGAATTTAAGCATTTAAAAATGATTGTTAACGCATGCATTTATACACGTATAGAAAGTCTCTAAAAAAATGTCCTAAATTTGAAATAAAATTAAGAGTTTCGTATCCATAATTTCGAGACTCTGAATATATCTAGAGTGAAGATGCTGAACGAAGAATTTTATTCGTCGAGAGTACTTAATTAAGAGCGATACACGTAAAAGTATGAAGATCATGAGGTCGCGAGAATCATTTAATCGCGTCGAAATACGAGTAAAAATTGCACCTTCAATCGCGACACAATTAATTACCTTGCTGCTAATGAGATCGCGAGTAAATTAATTGCTTTCAGGTCACGGAGCGGAGAAGGACCCAGCTCCAAGGTGGAAATGACTGAATCAACATGAATCTTGCGACGACGAGTTTTATATGAAAAAAATGAAGAGAAATCGAATGCAGCATCCTTTTTTTATTTTTATTGAGTTTCAATCTTATGCTCTAAATATGCATCTTCTTTCGCAACTTATGTCTCGCTTTTGTCTTCTACCTTCCATGTGTACCGTTTTTCCGTTATATTTTGCACCCGTACATGCATACGTACGTGCACAGTCGCGGGATTTTGCATTTGCACACACGTACACATCGACGCGTGTGTATACTCTTTCGATAAGTGGCCACTCGACACCGTATACGAGCGAGACGAACACGTACCTTTCTATTCGTGGCACAATTTTCGGGGATCGATATATTGAGCGATGTACCGGTGACTTCAAATTGCGTGGTAGTTAGCGCCTCTCTGTCAGGGTTTTTTCGGCGAGAGAGTCCAATGAGAAGAGACGCAGAAAGACATGAACGGTGCATTGTCTTCCTCCAAATATCACAGCTGAATTTTTTATTTATTAACATTATTCAATAATAAGTATCTTCTGACACAGTTTATTGCATAATAATTGCCTAAATAAATTGAAGTATGTTTTAATCTCATAAATTCTCTTTCACCAATTTGAAGATTTTTTTTTGCGAAAATAGGAAGGTTTCGTTTACTGCACTTTTCCATTATATTTTACCTTAATTCGAGAATTTTTGGTTGCGATCAACAAATTTTTTCCCGAATATGCCTAAAAGGAAGTAAATCGTGAAGTATCAGCGACGTGATCAGAAAAAATAAGAAAATGCAATAAATTAAGAAAAAAAAATCTGGAAATCTCAGGAATTTAATCCCGGATAAGAGGAATAAAAAAAAGAGACTTGTAAACGTGTTTCGCGATTGTGCGAAAAAACGCCAGGAGAATTTACGAATACAAATCCGCCGCGATGACGACGCTGATATGCCGCATTGAGGTAAACCAATGACACGGGGTATCCCGCGGGGGATTTACCACCCCGTCTCCCTTCTTCCTTTCGCCGATCCAGCTCGCGATACTCCAGATTCTATCCATCGTACGTCATGAGCGAGAGAGAGTTACCCCTTCTTTTTACCGCCAGTACTTCTTCCCTCTGTGCCTCCGTTAAGTGGAGTAGGAGGAGGAGGTGGGATTGGTGGCAGGAAGGTATTGCCACTGTTACACATCACCTTTACAGCCACCACCACGACCGGCACCACCACCACCCGCACCACCCCCACGTCGTCGTAGGGAGCTCGTCTATACGCAACGATGAGGATTCTGCAGATTTGACAAAGTCGTTTCAAGAACTCAGTCGTCGACTGCCCGTCCTCGTAAATTCGGGGCACCGATTAGGGGAGCTTTAGCTCGCTCGACCGCGCCGGAACCCCGCTTCCGGATTACTTCGAGACTCTTAATTTTCTTTTTCTTCTTCTTTTTCTCCCTTTTTTTCTTCCACCTTGTCCCAAGTGAACGATTTTTTTTTCCTTCTTGTGTGCCGTTTTGATCTTCACGAAAATGCGTTAACGCGAAAGTATGTCCATGGAGGAGACACACGGAGGCGGCATGTCTTCCGCGACGCTCTCGTCCGTCTTGCTCCTTCTACTTTTCGGTCGTGCCGCGAATGCTCAGTAAGTAGACTTGTCATAGCGTTGCAAAAATCAAGTTTTAGGATTGATATACCAAAATCAGAAAATCTTTAATAAAAAACGTATCTTTTTAGCAATTAATTCAGAAAATAAGTGAAATTCTCCCTCTCTCTCTTCTTCCTGTTATATAACGAGATTAAAAAGACTTATTAGTACATTGATCGATATAAAAATTTATATTTAATATTAATAAATGAAGCGTATGTATCGCATTTATCTTATTTAAATAATTAACTAGTGGATTCGCAGTATAATAAAAAAATAATGTCACATCCAATAACACATTCAATTATATGTTTCAAAGAAAGTGTTCGCGATGTTTGCTTTGCAGGAAAAGTTTAGAATTTTTTGATCTCCTACCCGAAGATCCTAAGTTGTATGACAAAATGCGACCTCCCAAGAAAGATGGCCAGGCAACCGTCGTGTATTTTCATGTTACCGTGATGGGACTCGATTCCATCGACGAAAATTCAATGGTAAACGCATAATTTTAAAAGTGATATAATATATATATAGTTACAAAATTTATTTTTACATTGTAAGTCCAATCGCTTGTTAATGAGAATTTCAAAACGTAGTTTCATATTATACATTATTAATTATTGTTTACGGATAAATAATTATCTCAACGGTAAATCTTTACAGACGTATGCCGCCGATATTTTCTTTGCCCAAACGTGGAAAGACAATAGACTTCGATTGCCAGAAAATATGACGTCCGAGTATAGGTACATAAATTCATTAGTGGACTTTCGATAATTTTCGATATTTATGTATTTTTTGATTCAAAATATTTTTGTTGCATTCATCAAAACATTTTATTTTCATATTTCTTTAAAAGTTTCTGTGACTAATCGTTATCTCTCATCTCACTTATTATTATATGTGTCAAAATTTAAGATTATTAGAAGTCGATTGGTTGAAAAACATGTGGCGACCGGATTCCTTCTTTAAGAACGCAAAGTCGGTGACTTTTCAAACAATGACGATACCGAATCACTATCTGTGGCTGTATAAGGACAAAACCATTCTCTACATGGTGAAGTGAGTTTATGAAAAATTTTAATCACAGATATGCGTTTCCCACATGCGTGAAATACAGGAATATCGGTGATTTCAGGTTGACTCTGAAACTTTCTTGCGCCATGAATTTTCTGATCTATCCCCACGATACGCAAGAGTGTAAACTGCAAATGGAAAGTCGTAAGTCATCTTTATCTGTAAAAGAATTTAGTCCAGAGTATACTTTAGGAAATTACACGTTTTATAATACAACTATGCCATTTTTATCCATGTCTCTCATTTAAAAAAGTGAGAAAATTTATTCATAGTTATCATTTATAGTTACATATTCAACAATTAGTTTAAATACCATGTTAGATAAGTAATTATTAATTATTCATCTAACTGATTATTAATTACTCATATAATATTATAAATATACGAGTGAATAATGATCCGCACTCTATTTCTATAATTAGAACAGTAGAGAACGTACAATTACATTTTTCAACATACTCTCTACATATTGATCTGTGGTAAATTGATGACCTCTTAAGACATCTTTAAATGGACCAAACAGATGATAATCGCGATGGTAACGCCGAGGTCTATTGTCGAAAGATGTTTTGTTGTTGCATGACAATGCACGTCCACATACTGCTGCCTATACTATTCAAACATTTCAGAAATTGAGTTTCGAAGTATGGCATCCTGCATATAATCCAGATCTCACACCCTCGAATTATCATCTGTTTGATCCATTTAAAGACATGCTTTAAGAGTTCGTCGACTTGCCACAGACCAATAAGTATGTGCAAGAAGTGCATACATGACTGAGAAACAAATCAAAATCATTTTTTTTCGAGGATATATGCAAGGTTGTAAAACACTGGAAGAAGCGCATTGAAAAGCAAGGGGACCATGTCGAAAAATGATGTAATTGTACGTTCTCTACTGTTGTTCTGCATGCCAAATTATAAAAATAGGGTGCGGGTAATTACCCTCGTATCGTATCAATTACACCTAATTACTTAACTAGATGAGTAATTAATAGATTATTTATTACGTCAATCAAATACCACGCATATTTCATGTCTCATGCGAAAAAACGAAACAACTTGATCGACAGTGTCCCACACGACCGACGAAATGATCTTCCAGTGGGATCCCGACGTTCCCCTCGTTGTAGATGAGAATATCGAGCTGCCCCAACTCCAGCTCGTTAAAAATTATACGGCCGACTGCACACAGGTCTATTCCACTGGTAAGTGAATCGCGTAAATGACTGTCTTTATTATATCTTCAAGAATAACGCTGCGCGTTGTATTCGGCGTTATATTCCAAGGGGTGAGAAATTCTTCGACCGACTGCCCATGCGTTGATATCACTTGAGTTTAATCTGTACTAAATGCCGAGCATGGGTATATTTCATTAAAAATTACGTCATAACTTTCAGGTAACTTTACTTGCCTCGAAGTCGTGTTCGTGCTGAAGCGACGTCTCGGCTATTACCTGTTTCACACTTACGTGCCGACGTGCTTGATCGTCATCATGTCGGTGAGTAAAGCGTCGTGGGAGCTTATCGCGTCGTAAAACGTCGAAAGTCTACCCTCGTGACTTTATCCCGTATTTTTTGTCAAAAAAATGTCGCAGTGGGTGTCGTTCTGGATAAAACCCGAGGCCGCGCCCGCCCGAGTCACCCTGGGAGTCACCTCGTTGCTCACCCTCTCCACGCAGCACGCCAAGAGTCAGGCCTCCTTACCGCCCGTTTCATACCTGAAGGCCGTCGACGCCTTCATGTCAGTCTGCACGGTGTTCGTGTTCATGGCGCTGATGGAGTATTGTCTGGTGAACATCGTCCTCGGCGATTCGGATGCGCCCGCAGCGAAACCCGCGCCTCCGCCACCGCCGCCGTCCTCGAGCACCGCGGACTCGGCCAAGCTCGACAAGATCTTCGATATCGCTGCCAAGGTAACGCGTGGATGGCGACTGAATGATCAAGGAGCCCTGAGAATTGATTTTAACAAAAGATAATCACACTCTCAGAAAAGAATTCTAGATACAATACTATTAGGATCGAAATAGGGCCAATCATATTTAGTATTGAAAGAAGAATATTTTAATCTTAAATAAAGGAATTCTTAAATTAGACTTCTAGAAAAAAGAATATTTTAATCTTAAATAGAGATATTCTTAAATCTAGAATAAAATAATCTTGATGCTATCCCTCTAATTTTCTCAGAATTATTCTAGATTCAAGAATTCCTCTATTTAAGATTAAAATATTCTTCTTTTAATACTAAATATGATTGGCCTTATTTCGATCCTAATAGTATTGTATCTAGAATTCTTTTCTGAGAGTGGCATGATACTTGCGCGAATCAATTGGCTGAGATAGAAACGTCCGATAAAAACTCGAGAAGCATTACAATCAACCATATGATCTCGCTCGACTAAGCAAAACAGCTAAATAATAAAAAACGGTCAAATTTCGTTATTTATGGTTCTGAAGAAGGCCAAGTAAGACTGGAAACGTTAACGTGATTGTATATTTTTATTGAAGTTATTAAATTTATTTTCAACATCCTTTATTTGCTCGAAATTTGGCCGTTTTTGATTATTACAATGTTAAATTCTCCTTAAAGTGTCTGAAAACTATTATATTGTGAGATGATAGTTTTATCACGATTGTTAAAATTAATTCCAGGCTCTTCTGCCTCGGACCACTTCCGTGTCTCGAATAGAGAAACAAAACAAGCATTGTTGTTGAAGAAAATTTATTTGAAGCGGGTTCGCAGCTTCAAAAAATATTAACAACGGGGATAAAGATAAATTGCTGAAATATTCGTATCAAGTCGTTTCAAGAAAATTTTACGATCTCGGTAGTTACATTTTGCAACACTACCATCGTTCGTCCACCTTAAATCGCGTCCAGCTCTCTCCGAGGCATGGGAGACAGTCTGCATGATGACGGTTCAAGTTGTGATCGTTGTCACGCAGGAAAACGCAATGTTGTTATCCTGCCGATCGCAGAAATCGCCGACTGTACCGCCTGGACCCACCCCGGCCCAAAGGGCGCGAGTACGGGCGCTGAACATCGACCGCTTCTCGCGCTTCTTCTTCCCTTTCCTGTTCGCCGTGCTGAACGTCACCTATTGGATAATGTTCGCCGAGTATATTTAGACAGTGACATCGGGAACACTGACCGCGGAAACATCGCGCGATACTTCAAGAGGAGCACGAATGAGGGGACGAGCTCTGAAGCTCTCTCTTTCTCTCTCTCTCTCTCTGCGAGCGCAGAGAATACTCCGGAAACACGTCAGGAGAAACGAAGAACCATAACATATTTCGGAAAAAATTTGTCACTGCGATAAATTTGCAATCGTAGTTACGTCGATCGAACGAAAATGGAGTAAGGTTTCGCGACTAATAAAATTCTGATGGAAATCTGAAGATACGGCACGAGTAACAATAAAACTTAGCGATAACAATGACAAACGCAGAAATGCCTATCTTTTTAGAATGTTACTCTTCCGGAAAACTTTAATTCTTCTTTTACTCTTTCTTAAGATAGAGAATTTTATTATAAAACATTGCCTGTTATCGTGACACGCTCGCCAAGATGTTTTCTCTGACTGCTCACTTTTTTCGTCCGCTCGACAAAAATTCGATATGTAACACACACTCATATAATTATGATTCAGCCATGACGTATTTTGTTCGCTTCAAAAGCGTTCAAAAACAAAAATTTACTTTCTTCTCTCTGTGCTAATTAGACATTTCGACTATAATTAATTACTAATTAATGGTATACATCGTCATGAATTTTGCTTTCCAAAGGATCTTTTTGTCACGAATAAACTTGTAAAACTTCCCAGAGAATAAGTAAGAGATTACGCCTAAATATAATAGAGCACAATGATGTACAGTAAAGTTGCATATTAATTCGAACGAATTTAGAAAGTGGCAATAGGTTTATTCAGCTTCATTTGTATCGCTTCGTTCATTACGTAAAACTAACACATAATTCAAAGGCCGAATAGAAAGTTTATAGATATTATCGGTCATTCGCGGTAATCTAATGTGTCTCTTATACGAAATAACATGTCGATTCACGATTTATAAATATTATCAAATCAACCAACTGAACTTTACGTCATCGAAAAGTTGTAACAATGAATGTTTCTTGACATAAAAGTCTCTATTGTACAACTGTATCATTAAAAATGTGTCTAATAAAGAGCTATTATGTTCTCTCGCTCATGATTATTGTCCGTCAGAACGATTTCAATCAAATCCCGATTAACTTAATCGATTAAGGGGATGCTGGAGACAGGTCTGTTTTACCACGAAATTTTCAGACACACAAATCTTTTGATTGATTTCACCGAATTAAAAATTTTTTGTCCAGAATTAAAGTATGGACGATAACGAAGACGGCAGGCACCAATTGCGTATGAAAAACGAAAAAAAATTAGAAAATTACATTTTTATTTTTGATTCTGCGGTCGACTCATGACAACATTTGCTGCAGATAAAAGTTTTAGACTGTGTACGTATACAAAAACCTTGCAGCCGTCACGGAAATACAATAAAGAAGAATCCTGTGCTTGCAGAAATGAGCTGCGAGCTTTAGTATAAGAGAAAAGTATGTTAGAAAATTTCATATGCACATGTTACGCGTCTCCCCGATTTCAGCCAAAAACTCTGCGCTCTGTATGTATGTGTAAGAATCGGTGAGCACTTCTTTATCGACGCTGGTCGAGTTTGCCTGCGCTCTGTATGTATATGTAAGAATCGGTGAGCACTTCTTTATCGACGCTGATCAAGTTCGCCCGTGACTCCAGCATCCCCTTAATGTATCAAGCAGTATCTATACTATTTTTATTAATATAGATAAGATTGTTAATTTTTGTTTAACATTTTGAAAAAAAAAAGATTTAAATAAGAACAATGAATTATATAGTTACAAGTTTTGCTTTAAAGGACTCTTCGTATATAATTAGTTACCATTGTCTGTTCCATCATTAAAGAAAATGATTGATTGCGAGAATCATTATAGCCGCATGTGCCCTCTATTGGTGCTAAGCAAGACTATGAAATACAGTCATCGTCAGTAAAAAGGGAATCTCTTGGCTTTTATTCTCCGCCTACTTTCCACCCCCACCAACTGCGACGACAGGATCGTAGCACCCACGCACCACGACAAGCAGATGAAGGTTAGCGCCCCAGTGACGTTAAAATATCATTCTGTCCTCGTTTCACTGCTTGGTATCAATATATTGATATATGATTGCAATAAAGACTATTACGATAAATTTAGGTGAATAATATTGGGCAATGAAAAAAGATTTACAATAATATCTGCTATGTAAGAATTATTTATCTTAGTTTTCATTAAGAATTATAAGTTTATTGAATATGATATTAATAAAATAAAAAATTACTTTGTGTATGTGTGAATTTCTATAAATTATACAAAATAAACACTTTACAGTAATGCTGCAATTATAAAACTAAATTCGAAAAAGGCGCAAGTCCGCACAAACATCCTTTTAGTATAAAGCATGTCTATAGTAATTTGTATCGTTCTATCACGAATTAGCACAGCTGTCTTTATCCAATTTTTAGTGGAAACAAGTCGTGGAATACAATTTTACATGTCTCTATTATTGAACGATTCGTATAAACAGTTTTTTTAATTAACACACATACTTGTGTGCTTTTTTTCTACAAATCTACAACTCCACATCACGCTCATTAATTGCGATGTGTATAATATGAGAAATTAATTCTTGACGAAAAGCGAAATTGTCCGTTGTCGCGGACACAGTCCGATACAACGAATCAGTACATTCGCGCGGGGGGGAAGCGGAAAGTGGGATCATCGCGGAGGAAGGAAGCGTAGCGTGGGCCGCCTTATCTGTACAACGTAGCCCGGCATACGATAGCAGGATGCCATTGCCTTCTCTTCCTCGTCTCGCCTTTCCAGGACAGTTCGCTTTCCGTCCTCTTCCGTCACGCGCGAAGATACACGTCATCGAAGATTGGTGGGAATCGGGAGCACTGCGTGCAGCAGGCCGAAGTATTGTATTGCTGAAGTAATAATTATATATATGCTCGGATTGAAATAATTAATTTGCTATCTGCTTCCCGGAAGTAACGACAGATGCATGAACACTTAAATTCCCCCTTGATCTCTTCCGCGAGATCTTTATTCTTTCAAATGTTAAATTTAATTTATTGCAAAATATATCTTTAATATAAATATATAAGAATTTATTTGCCTTAGAAAAAGACAGTTCCGAAAGAGATTGAGAATGGAGACTTACTTCGCGAAATTTAAAAAGTATTTGAGATATAATACTTCTTTGTCGGGGTCTACAAAATCAATGACACCAACTAATTTTCTTTTTTTTTTTTAATATTATCCGATCGAAAGATAAAACTCTAAACTAAATAAAATAAATTTATGTAACATAAATAGATTGATTTGAAAGGACGGCTGTATCAGATGACGTTTATACATCGGCGGCGATTTGTATATCTCTTGAACAGATTTTAAAAGACGACAGGAACAGCGAGTATGCCGCACATGTGTGCCGCAGTAACATAAGCGTCGGGTGTAACGGGTGTGCGAAAGTATCGTATATCGACCCACGAGGGTTCGAACAAATTGGAACGTCGACGATTCGGAATTCTCAATCTTTTACGATAAAGCCCTCTCCGCGACGTTGCGTGTACGAAAAAAAAACTGATATCAGGCGACAGAACATTGACCCGCGATAGAAGAAGAGACCTATGATATTTACGCTGTACGATTTATAGAACGAATATTTATCTTCTTTCGCTGCTCTCTTTAGAACGTAATCATCACGGAAACCTATTAATATCTGTTTATATATAAATAAGACTTATTCGGTATAACCGACGTTCAACGCAATTGTGCGAGACTTCCCCAAACACGCGTGGCGACCCTCTCGCGTACCCGGTGCGAAGAACAAAGCCATCCCAAACAGCATGTTTAAAAGACATCGTAAAGATGTCTCTTAGACACGTATGTCTAAAAGATGTCTTCACAACGTTTTCTAAACATGCGTGCTGTCCGGAATGTCTACGCTCGCTAAGATCCGATGACCAAAAACTTCGACGACATTTTTCAAAAATCGTACTTTTCGTTACTCAGGGTACAAGTAAAAAAAAAACCCATGTTTGCAATGGAATTTCAATGACCTGCGCCCGAACCTTTCCCAAGGATCGGAGGATCGCTCTTCTCGCAAAGCCTATAGCTCTTCTCTCGGGTCTCGCCTGCGGCCCTTACCACCCGCCGTTCGGCCCCGCTCGTCCGCTTCCCAAGCCCAAGTCCCGTGTCGTTTTCCCTCTCCGTTCCGTTGCCACCCGATGATGATTCTATGTACGGCACTGACGGGCACGAGACTCGGAGGCACGGAGCGGAGTCGCGACCCGACAAGCCGAGGGACTCACTTGCGAGAGAGACGGCGTCACGAGGCGCGTCCGCGAGGCCGCGTTTTTTTCATTATCCGTCTCGCCCGTCTCGCGTTTTGCGAGGGTGCACCCGCACCTGTCGCACGGATCCGCCGACAGTCGTTATCGCACGTGGGATAACGAGGCTCCGGGACTCTCGGCGGCCACGAGGAGAAGAGGCCGAGGAATTCGGCGGAAGGGGAACTCCGATCTCGGTGCTCCAAGCGAGATCTCTCGACGTTCGTACCGACTCCGGAGGAGAGCGGCGGCCGCCGTCTCTCGAGGGAAAGAAGAAATACCTCGTCGGCCTGCACGTCGCGAGGAACGCTATTTTAGCGTGTATTTTAACCCAGGTGAGCCCTATCGGACGGTTATTGGCAGCGTTTTTCGCAACGGAAATTGTCCCACGGGTGCGCGAAAGTGCGTTTCGCGTCATTCATCGAGCGTTGCCTAATCGAAACGTGCTCTAGCTGCTTCGAAATTTAATAATTCGTTCACGATTCGGAAGTAGGCGCAAAAAATTATTTTAAGATAATTATCTGCTGATATTAAAATGTTTTACGTATATGTATTTCTTTTATATTTTTGCCCCAAATGTTAAATAATTTATAAAATTAAGTATCGTTAAATGTTCCGCTTGTCTGTTTCATTCGGTGCCATTTAAAAATTGATGGCTCTATAATAATATTCATAAATTTATATATAAAACAAAATTGATTTAAATTGTAATTTTTTGTCGCATAATTTAAGGACAATTATTTGTTAAAGTGTGCGACTAAAATAAATTAGGTGACCCGTTATAAATTTTCCGCGATTCGGTTTGCAATATTTTGGAATATTTTATTTTCGTAGAAACTCTCGAACCATCGTCGATGGCTTAAGATCGTTGCGAAAAGTCCACAAAGACAGGCAGAAAAAAGAGACGGAAAAATGCTTCACGCTCATTATGGGCACGTGGCTCTCGCAGCTTTAATTATTATACTTATTACCTTAGCAGGTACGTAATAATTGATATATATTAATTTATACTAGCCTTAATTTTTCATAAAATAATTAAACATTAAAATATGAATACTTAATTTTGAGATATCTAATCTCAAAATCAGATATTCTCAGAATATACTTTTAAATTAAAATAAAATTTAAGTTTTTCGCTGTTGGTTAAATGCCGCTCGCGTTTCCGCTGCGTTTTAACGCCATTTTCGCGTTGTATGTAGTACACGTGCAAAAGAATCAAATTCGTAGCGAAATTCTTTTTCTCGGAAACATCGTTGGTCCCATTCATGTAACGGAGGAGACTCTTTATCCATTACGATTAGATAGCGAGATGACCTCGCGACCTGCCTTCCTTTTGAAATCGGCGAGCTTGTGTATTTCGGCTTCTAAAACCCAGCCGTCCGCCCTAAAGATCTTTGCGTGTATTTATCTATTTCGAGAAGATTATTCAACGCGAATGGCGCGATCGTTTACGTGTTTGTGTTGTACGTGGCAGTATCGTTGCGGCGAAAATATACAGATCTACAGCACGTGTCCTCTCTTTTAATCTATCGGATACCTTTATATCCAAAGCTGATTTGTCCAGTCGATCTCTGAAAGTTGATTTGTAACTTGAAAAAATTCCAAAGATGTTTAATGTACAAAATTGAGATCTCCCAGCAGAGATTGATCTCCTCGACATCTTCAATAAGAACCGATCGAAAGATCTATCTAGATTTAAGACACCCCGTATTTCAAAGCTTATTAAAGGTACTTTCCAGAGCTCTCGTAAACATCCGGCTCTCTTTCGCGATAGCCTCTACCGGCAGTAGAACATCTCTTGATAACCGGCACTAGCGTTCATTCGAAGCAATTCTGAGGAAATTGTCCCGCATTAATGTTAATATTAATATTCGACGCGCTCGTTATCGCCGCGCGCTTTAAAAAAAATCGCGGCGAACGCGGCCAACTGCTGCGCCTTGCATAATTCATTTTGGAAAACTACTATTTGTGTCATTTATTCCCTCGAAAGAAGCGAAAACACGTGTTTTCTGTCTAACATTCGTTACCGCACATTATGTAAATATTTTAACTCTTTGTAGGACCTGCGAGTTCCGAATATGGACATCCGCCAGTCAGAGGTAAGATTCTGATCTTCTTAGAATTAAATTTTTTTTATTCACTCTTTTCTTCACAAAAGAATCCACGAAACGGTCATTATGAGCACGTAGTATTATCAATGGCCTTATCGGAGAGTGTCGAGCGGCGAAAAAACGCGATAAAACGTTTTGCGACAACTAGGACGCGCACTATATAATTATACATAGAATTATATACAAAGTCAAAAACGGGGGTGTTATAGGATCGGTGCAGAGAGGGGATATGTCACCCGTGGACGTGGTGACAGAGAGTCATACTCGGTTATGGCCGACCGTTCCCAGGTCAAGAGGTAGACGAAAGAATTAATTCAAGGAGCGGGCAAACACCTTATAAAAAGATCCCTAACGAATTGAACATTTAACGAGGCAAAATCACTGTTCTAACATAGATAAATGTTTTATACATTACCAGCTAACAGTGAAAGAGTCCGTTGGCTGTAGTTAATTTTTTCTTGTTGGTTTTGATCCCCATGTGTAAATATATTTACCAGATGTATATGTTTGTGATATTTCGGTTTCTCCTATAATGTGGTAAAGGTTTCGTACTTTGTGCTAATCGACGGGAACTAATTGGAGTAACCGGGAGGCTGTATCCCCTTCCATATATTTAACGCATATATCGGCATGATATCGATGGTGTTCTAATTACGGAAGAAGAGAATAACCATACGGCTAACAGAAGCTAACAGAAGCTTTTATCTCGAGATGTAAAGGATTAATGAGAAACTTTTTCGCCTCGTGCAGGATCGCACGCGAAGAGACCGCATCCCTGCGAGCAGAGCTCGTGTTACCCCGCAACCGGGAACCTGCTGATCGGCCGTAAGGACAAACTAAGCTCTTCGTCGACGTGCGGTCTCACAGGTCCCGAAAGATTCTGCATAGTTTCCCACCTTAAGGACAGGAAGAAGTGCTTCTTCTGCGACACGTCGATACCTAAACAGCAACATAACATTGAGAACATCGTCAGCGGGTAAGACCACTTTACTTTATCGCGAAATAAATCCAATGCCTTTTTGAAATAAGTGGAAATGTGTGTTATTAAAAATAAGTAACAGCGACAAAATGTATACTAATCAATATAATTTAAACAGTACAAGTTATAGATCATGGTGGCAGGCCGAGAACGGAGTGGAGAATGTCACGATACGCTTCGATCTTGAGGCAGAGTTTCACTTCACGCACATTATCATTCGCTTCCAAACCTTCCGACCGGCTGCCATGCTGATCGAACGATCGTACGATTTCGGAAGAACCTGGCAGGTGTATCGGTACTTCGCTCACAACTGCGAGCACTACTTCCCCGAAATCCCGACCCACCAACCGCAAAGATTAACGGACGTTATCTGCGAGACGAGATACTCGGCTGTGGCACCGTCCACTGGCGGCGACGTAATTTTTAGGTAGAATGTGTACACAGTTTTATCATATTAACCATTTATTTATATTTTAAACTGTATTATTTTAATGTATGAATACTTTGCTATCATTTTAATTTTTTTTAACATAAATTATTGTAATCATTAATTATTAATCACGTTCAAAAATGTCATCTTTTTATTGATATATTTTAGGGTGTTGCCGCGAAATTTGGATATCGACAATCCCTATTCAAAGGAAGTGCAGAATCTGCTAAAGATCACCAATCTCAGGATCAACATGACGAGACTCCACACTCTGGGCGACGATCTGCTCGACGATCGGGCCGAAATTCGCGAAAAATACTATTACGCCATCCAAGATATGGTGATTCGCGGTTCGTGCTCCTGCTATGGGCACGCCTCGAGGTGTTTGCCGTTACCGGGAGTCGCCGATGAGGAGAACATGGTCCACGGCAGATGCGAGTGCACGCACAACACTAAGGGTCTCAACTGCGAGAAGTGCGAGGACTTCTACAACGACCTGCCGTGGAAACCCGCGGTCGGCAAACAGACGAACGCCTGTAGGCCTTGCAATTGCAACAATCATACCAGTTCCTGCCACTTCGACGAAGCGGTCTACGAGAGATCGGGCAGAGTATCCGGCGGTGTCTGCGACGATTGTCAGCATAACACGCGAGGGCAGAATTGCGAACAATGCAAGCCGTTTTATTATCACGACGTGACGAAGGACATTTCTGACCGGGACGCTTGTCAACGTGAGTTTTCAATTTATATCAATCGCTTTATATAATCTTCATGTAACATTTAATATAATTTAATACGGTATTATTATCCGCGTTTGTTTTGTAAGTAAAAATTAAATGTAGATTGCAGTTAGTGGCAGAATGAATTTATGTAAATGTGTATGAAAGAGATATCGTGAGATCGCAAAGATATACAGATTTTTTTCTTTCGCAGCCTGCGACTGCGACCTAAACGGATCCTTGGATGATGGCATATGCGACTCGAGAACCGATCCTCTAAGTGGCGACGAGTCCGGACGCTGTCACTGTAAAGCGAACATTGACGGGCGTCGTTGCGACCGTTGCAAGAACGGCTTTTGGAACTACGATCCCGACAATCCCGAGGGATGTCAAGGTAAAAAAGAAAGTTATATCCAAGTATGTTTCGTTAAAAGGTCTAACTTTTTCAATAGTTTTACATAAAGCGTAATATTTAAATCAATATACGTTTATTATATTTGTTAATGACACTAAGAAGCCTATTACTTATTAGTCTATACCGATTATCTTCCAAATTCAATTTATCTTTCCTTCTAAAAAACATTAATCAATAACACAGATTTTATTGGCCCAAATAAGAAAAGTTTGATCATAGTTTCTCAAAATGGAAAATTCGTACAAAAGGTCGACTTTTGCAATTGCAATTGCAGCCTGCACCTGTAACACCTTGGGTACCATCGACAATCAGGGTTGCAACGTGGTGACCGGCGAGTGCACGTGCAAACGGTATGTCACAGCGCGCGACTGCAATCAATGCGTGCCGGAATATTGGGGACTCTCCGAGGACCGGGATGGATGCAAACCGTGCGATTGTGATCCTGGAGGATCATACGAGAAATCCTGCGACGTCATCACCGGCCAGTGCAGATGCAGGCCGCATGTCAGCGGGAGAACTTGCAATCAGCCGGAACAGAGTTATTACACCGGCTCGCTAGACTTTCTCATTTACGAAGGAGAATTGTCTAGAGCGACCGACGTAAGTTCATTAAATTTAATCGAATATGTAATTAAATGTGCTGCAAACGTGATAAAATATAAAGCACAATCGCAACACGAAAGAAATAACAAAAAGAGAGGAAGAGAAAGTTACTCCTCTCTTCAACTATATCTAGAATTTTGCAAAGCTTCAATTATCTCACTCAGCTTCTTGAGATTGTTTTTAGAATTAAATAGCAAATTCGTTTTCAGAACTGTCAAGTGGTGATCAGAGAGCCTTATCGCGATGGTAGGAATAGTACGTGGACCGGCACGGGTTTCATGAAGGCTCTCGAGGGCTCGGTATTGAACTTCACCATCGACGACATTCGCAGATCGATGTGGTACGACGTGATTGTACGGTACGAACCGGTGCATCCGGGCGTCTGGGAGGACGTGCAGATTATTCTCGAGAGAGACAGCCTACCGGATCCTAATGGGCCGTGCGCCGATTGGAGACCCGAATACGATCGCCTGTGGGTTCAATTGCCTCTGCGTTCGAGAAGCGCCATGGCGCAACCGTCTATATGTCTAGAGGCGGGAAAACGCTACAATCTTCTGTTGCAATTCCGCAAGTTCAACAGCCACATAGACACGCCTTCGGCCTCCATCCTGGTCGACTCGGTAATATACTTTGTTTCGATTATGTTACCGATTGTCGTCAAAAGTCATGTCCGGTTGATCGTATAATCTATACTTATTTGTATGATCAGATTGTTCTGAAGCCAAGGATAGACGTGATACCCTTCTTCAAGACTCCGGGTCTGGGTGAGCTACGTCGCCAAGAATACGAACGTTACCACTGTAACGAATTGTTCAACGATGTCAATAGCGTGTGGAGCAACGTGCCTGAGATCTGCAGAAAATATCAGAACAGCATCGGCTATTACGTCTTCGACGGCGCTCACTGTAAGTTCAATCGCGCATTATCCGATGTCGTTTGTAGTCTTCAATGATACTTTAATTTTACTTTAATTTCATGTCGTTTAATCTTTCTCGTTCAATTGCACACTCACAAGAGCGCGATGTTGAATTCTAGCTTGCGAGTGTAATCCAACGGGCTCTCGCAGTCTTCTGTGCGAGAACTACGGCGGGATGTGCCCGTGCAAGCCGAACGTGGTCGGCAGACGTTGCGATCGTTGCGCGCCGGGCACCTACGGATTCGGCCCGGAGGGATGCATCCCCTGCGACTGCGACGGCGTCGGCGCCCTCGACAATTTCTGCGACGTCGAGACCGGCCGCTGCAAGTGCCGCCCCAACACCTACGGCAGGACCTGCGGCCAGTGCGAGCCCGGCTTCTGGAACTTCCCGCACTGTCAGCGCTGCGAGTGCCACGGACACGCGGATAGCTGCGACTCGAAGACCGGGGCCTGCATCAACTGTCGAGATTATACCACCGGGCACAATTGCGATCGTTGCGTCGACGATTTCTACGGCGATCCGCGAATTGGCGTGGATATACCTTGCAGAGCGTGTCCTTGTCCGGGTGAGTACAGTTTTGGAAGAAATTTTACATTGATTATTAATTTTTTAAATTATTACAAATCAAAAATTACAATATTAAGTCTTATTAGAAAGATATTATGTCCGTAATAAAAATAAGCTATACCTCACATTTATATTTATATCTGTACATTTTTTCGGCAATATAAAACTCGGTCTTTTAACAATTCAAACAGTGGTACTAAAATATTGTAAACTGTGGAGTTTGCTCCGCCTTAGTCATTTATTTGCGTTTTTATTGATGAAGTAAAAAAATGAGTTTCTTTTTACATTATTTATTATTATTTATTTATTACTATCATTATATATTTTTTATTTTAACAGGCACACGCGAATCCGGTCACTCCTATGCCAACAGCTGTTCATTGGACTCAGTAACACAGGACGTAGTGTGCGAATGTTTCGAGGGATACTCCGGACCTCGCTGCGAGCATTGCGCCGAGAATTATTTCGGCGATCCAGAGGTGCCAGGCGGTAGCTGCCAACTCTGCGAATGTAACAACAATACGGACCTACGTCGCCCTGGTAACTGCGACCCGCACACCGGTCATTGCCTTCAATGTCTGTTCAACACCGACGGTCCCACTTGCGAGGTGTGTAAAGCGGGATTCTACGGAGACGCTCTGCGGCAGGACTGTCAGGACTGCGGATGCAACGTCCTGGGCACCGACAAGGCCGCGGGACCGTGTAATCATCGCAGTGGTCAGTGTCCGTGTCTACCGCATGTCATAGGACAGCTCTGCGACTCCTGCGAGGAGAATCATTGGAGGATAGCCAGCGGGCAAGGCTGCGACCCTTGCGAGTGCGACGCGGTTGGAAGTATTTCAGACAGGTTCGTCTGCGATTTTTATAACAATTGAAATTCTGCGATAGAAGTATTTTTTAATGAGTATACAATAGCTTTGATATATCTTGTAGTTGAATGACTTGATACCGATAGTGATCTAATCCACCTTTTTCTTACAATAAAAAATTAATCTAAATGTATAATTTAGAAAAAAGTTTAATTTTCTCAATCTTAAGATTAATTTATTCAAAAGCATGGGTTATCACTGCTCTACAACATATCAATCTAAGAAAAGACTATGCGGCTAATTAAAATATTTCCATGTATAGATGCAACCCCTTCGACGGCACTTGCGAGTGTAGGCCAGGATTCGGCGGCAGACGGTGCAACGAGTGTCAGACAAACTTCTGGGGTAACCCGAACATAGAGTGTTATCCATGCGAGTGCGACGTGATCGGCTCTGCGAGTCAACAATGCAACAGGGAGACCGGGGTATGCGTTTGCCACAAGGGCATCGGCGGTGAGAAATGCGACCAGTGCGACCGCGGCTATCACGGCGAGGCTCCACAATGCAGTCCGTGTGGCGAATGTTTCGACAACTGGGATCTGATCCTGGACGGTCTCACGAACAAGACAAACGCGGTCATTCAGGAGGCCTCGAGGATACAGAAGGTCGGCACGACCGGCGTGTACAGCCAGGAATTCGACGACATGAAGGACTCCCTGAACGAAGTGCGGGATCTGATCGGCAACACCACTATCCGGAGTCAAGACCTAGACGCGTTGGACGACTTGGCCAATGAGTTAGAGAAGAATATTTCCGAATCGGCCAAGCAGTTGGCTGAAGCGAGCAATCAATTTGAGAATCTCAGTCAGCGAGTTAATCTTGGCGATGTCGCGTTGAAGAAGTTGAGAAACAGGACAAACAGCCTGCACGAGACCGCCGCCGATTTGCGAGAAAATGCCACGAGACTGCAGGAGGAGAATGTTCTGGGCGCGCTGAACGTGACCCAGCAGATGGCCGAGCAGTCCAGGCAGGCCGAGAGGACGGCAAACGACACTACGAATGTCCTCAGCGATGCGGAACGATTCCGCAAGCATACCGAGAATCTTCTGGCGAAGAATCGCGCCTCCGTGACCGAGGCTCAAGAGAGGAACAAGGAATCGTTGACGAAACTGAATGAGAAGCTGAAGACATTCGGTATGGCGATACCTGAACTGAATCTGCAGATGTGCGGTGACAATGTGACGGATTGCAGCACCGTCTGCGGTGGTGCGGGCTGCGGCTTCTGCGGAGGATTATCTTGTCACGTGGGCGCGGTCAGCAAGGCCAATCAAGCTCTGGATGTTGCCAAGCAGCAAGCTGCCAAGATCAAGGGCCACAAGGACGAGGCCGAACAACTGTTACGCAATGTAATTATCACTAATCTAATTCTTAAAAGTTATTTTACGATTTCTACAAGAATTAATTATTGTCAAGAATTATTTATTATATTTAAAGAATAATATTCATATATTGCTATAAATATTTGTAGAAATTCTGTGAATTTCTCAATTTGTACAGCTTATTCATTTACCATTTTAATCTACAATTGTTTATGATTTATTCGATTAATTTACGTTTTTAGATGAGCCAAATCAGGCAAGACGCGACAGCGGCAAGATCCAACGCTCAAGACGCCTTCAATTACGCATGGGAGGCGCGCAATCGTTCCGATAAGATCACCAAGGACCTCTCAGATATAACCAAGCAAATCTGGAGCGCTCTGAACGAGGACCAGCCTACACCAGCCATGGTGAGAGATCTCGCGTACGAGGTGCTCGCGAAGAACATCCAGCTGGAGCCGGATGAAATCACGCGGTTAGCCGATCGCATCAAGAGCATCGTGGGCTCTCTCACTGACTCTGAGAAGATTCTCGCCGATACCAAGGACGATCTGCAGAAAGTGCGTGATCTCGAGGCACGCGCCAACCGCACCAAAGATTTCGCCATCGAGAAGCAAACCTTGGCGAACAAGGTGATCCTGCTGTTGAACGACGCGCAGAAGGCGCAACACCTGGCGCAGGACGCGATCGACAAGGCGGAAGCTGACGTGTCCAAATCGCAGAAAGATCTCGCGGACATCGCCGACGTGACAAAGGCCGCTCAAATCCAGGCTAACAGCACCACGCATACGGTGGAGGCACTGGATGCCCGTTTGAAGCAGCTTCAAACGCAATCTGCGAAGAACGGTTTTATCCTGGCGGAGATCGGCACGGAGGCGAAGAAGGTCGCCGACGAGGCCCAGCTGATCGACAGCAAGACGAAGAAGCTGTCGGAGGAGTACAAGAGGGCGGACGAGTCGCTGAATCTGCGGGTGAACAAGAGCAAAGGCGATATTCAGCGGGCGAAAAGACTCCTGCAGCGTGCCTCCGAGCTGACGGCGGACACGTCGACCAAGTCCAAGGATCTGGACGGCATGGAGAGCGTTTACAAGGACAACGAGCGGCTGCTGACGGACCTGATGAGCGACGTGGACGCGCTGACAATGGAGATGGAGAGACACTTGGCGGAGATCGAGAACAAGTCGCAGGTGTACAGACAGTGCTCCGCTTAAAAATTCAATCAGTTGAGGGAATCATTTCCCGATTTGCGAATTTCATCTGCAAAACGATACATATCGATAACCAGTGGATCTTTTCTTCGTTTGATACACAGATAACTGTCCGCGCGGTAGAATCTCTTGCTCCACAAACGAGAGCCCCTTTCCAGTGTTACATCTCACTTACTGCATTTTACCGCGAGATATGTTAGGTCTTATTAGTAAGATCGGTGCTTTATACTTGTGCAATAGTCGTGAGTTTTATCTTGATTTATAGGAAACGGATATGCGTATATATATTTACATATTGCATATACAATATATATATATATACACATTTGGCATTCGCAACTTATTTCGAATATTGCGAAAGGCGAGGAGATTATTATTAGTGCCATAAATATATAAATGGAGGGGCCATCAGTAGTTGTAAAGAGGACGATTTGTACGTAAGTCAGTTAAAATATCGCTTCAAGCAAATTCGAGGTATCTTCTCTAGCTTTTTAGCTTCGCTAAATTTTCTCCAATTCTTCTTGCAATTTTTATATTTTTATATTTCGTAGCACACACTTTTTTACTTTTATAATAAGAATATTCTATACCAGAATATCTATATAAATAGTTTCTATCCGCTGATGCATATATACGACAATTTCTTACACATCGTACTTAAAGAAACACCGTAGCGAAGTATTAAGCTCGTGTTCCATAGATGATACATTAAAAATAATTAAAGAGTAATGTAAATAATTAAAATAAACGTAATACAGGATTAAGATATTAAAATAGATATTCTGCAACGGATCTACCGAATATGAAATGTTCGATATATCGCCGAGACACATTTATCTACAAATGGACAAAAGTTCAAGTGGCCTTGTCGATTATTACAATGCCTGTAAATAATTACAGTCTGCGCATCTGTAAATATTTAATGTTACATACCTATATGAATTCACGATGTTCGACGGCTTTTTATCTCTAGACCTTTTAATTTTTCTTTTACAGCTCCAATCCTAATTCTCATTTTTATTAAAAAATAGCAAAACCTTACGCGAGAAATATAATAGAAACGACAAAATTCGTGTAATTATTCTGGCGATACAAAAACGAAAGGAACAAGATCCTGTTATTTATATCATCATTGCACGCGATCGATCCTCATACATTACATCAAATATCGTCGAGATTATCGCTTAAAAGTGGGCGAACGATGCTATGATCAAGCCAAAAAGAATTCAATATTTAAGGTCATACTACGCATAGCGATATTATACTGTAATGTTAGAGAGAAATAAATGAGTTGCCAAAAAGAAGAAAGGAGTGTGGCTATATCTCGGCGAGCCTGTCGACCCTTAATTGCGTCTTTCAATTACATTCAAATTCCTTCTATCGTACATAAGGAGAATCTGCAATTTTAAATAATCGCTCAGAACGATGTACGCGCCGCGTCCTTGCAATTTATTGCGGTATCGCGCAAGGAAATTGTCGGACACGCGAAATCATCAGCGACAAAATACTTTCCTGTCTTACGCCGCGTGTTTTTCATTAAACAACGATACACATATGTCAGCGTACGCGATCTCCCGATCACGCCTCAAGTGCCTGGGACTAGGCTGGGACCAACGTGACTAAACGAAGCAAACACCGTTGCGTCCCGTCGCGTCGCATCGATCTTCCTCAGCGCATCACGATCGATTCGCGTAGGGCCCGGAAATAGGTTTTGTCGTTTATTATTACAGAGTCCGGTTACGTCGCAGCCATGTGCGCGATTACGGTTCCCCCCCTGAATGTCATCGTAACGTCGAAATTTTCGACGAAGGGGTTCCAGGACTACGGCCGGGTTCCTCCGGCAGATAAACGGAGAAGAACGTTCTATTTGTCATTTCGGTATATTCCTTAAAATCGCCCTTTCCCTTTCGGAGCCGAGGCCTACGCGCGCGCGCACGAATATTTCATGAATAGCGCACTGTTGAATTCAAATGGCGTATGCGTTCAGCAGGCCGCGCACAATGGGTTCATTCAGTACGCGAATCAGTGGTTCTCCGCGGAGGTGAGAAAACTAGAACGGCGCGGAGAGATGCACGAAAATTATTACTGCAATAAAGATCCAACTTTGATCTTTCCTCGAAGACAGATTCGAAGTTTCCGCACTGCACCCTTTAAAACCATAACAAAGAGATAAGATAAACGCACGGACAGTCTCTTGCATTTCGCCAAGGAAATCATCGCATTACTATCTTACTATCTTAAATGTACATTTGGATTTTTTAATTAACGATAATTAACGGAAACAATATAAATTCAAATAATTAACGCAATTGTATAAAATTGTTCCTATCTCACGCTTTGAAAAAAAAAAGAAGTAGAGAAGAAGGCGGTCTCAGGATTTTTAAAGAGATTTCGCTAACAGGGAAGTTTGATAAAAAAAAAGGATCACAACAAGCAATAAATTTTTCTCTGTTAAATTGAATTGGAGCGTTCTAATGGGCATCTCTAACGAGGATTGTTCTTTGTTGCTTCGTGACACCTTTAAGGCGACGATCCCCGATTGTCCGACTGACACGCATTTTAATCCGGCACTGAGAATTGTAGTTATAGGATCCGCGATATTATCACGGTGACTGATGCATAAGCGCATACATATAGAGATAAATAATGCATTATATCCGAGAAAGGATTTTACGCGGCGTGGCGAGTCTCATTGGAGTAACCGCTACTTAATTTTCGATCGTGAGTTTTTTTAAAGACGTGTAACGTTAACTCTTCGAAGCTCGAGACTCGCTAACTATCTCAAAAATGATAAATGATAATATCAATCAATATTTGTACAGAGATTACTAAATCCTTTAAGTATTTACCTTTCAATATATTGCGATGTTGTTGGCTGAAGGGCAACTTTATTCCTACAGAAAATACTCGGCGAAACGTTCAACGATAGAAACTGATGAAGATCATTATGCGAGAGTTTCTCTGGAATTTTCGGACAAGTTTTTCCACGCAGATAAAAACAAAGGCAAAAAAAAAAACACATTTCAAATGACACAAAGTGAAATATATAACACGTTCAAATACGTGGCATAATCTATTCTTACAAGATTCATAAGATTCATTGAATAGAAATAAAGGTATACTCTTCATCTCAAGTTCCTTTTAAATTCCTTATCGTCCCACCCGTTGCTCGAGATACGTTAGCTTCCGTCTTTGTTCTTTTTACGCGTGGTTAACCACGAAACTAATCTGCAACACATGCATGACTTTAACAACTGCCGCAAAAAATTGTCTGCGCGGTTATCGTCCGTTAGACGGTAGAACTTCACTTCACGTTAGGATCATACACAAGAAGATATTCTATATTTATGTTATAAATTCAGTTTGTCATAAAATCATTCTCTCTCTCTCTCTCTCTCAGATGAGACATTAATGTGACATTTTTTTATTTTATTCTCCCAAATAACACACTATACAGTCCACTTCAGCTAATCTATGACTAATAATAAATGATCTATAAATAGAATTCAGAGTAGAATTCTATTTATAATCTCATGTGCCATATAACATGAATAAATTTTGATGAGAATCCGAATACACACACACATATATATATATATGTGAAAAAAATTATAAATAGAATTCTGACGCAAATATTTTGCTATAAAATCATTCAGATGAGTAACATCAATGGCATTCTTAAATTTTATTCTCCCAAATATTGCACTTCGGATAATCTATAACCAATAATGAGTAATATATAAATAAAAATCAGAGTAGAACTCCATTTCTCTAATCTCATATGCCGTACAACACGAAAAAATTTTTATGAAAATCCCGAGTA
Source organism: Temnothorax curvispinosus (assembly GCF_003070985.1). Lineage (NCBI taxonomy): Eukaryota > Metazoa > Arthropoda > Insecta > Hymenoptera > Formicidae > Temnothorax > Temnothorax curvispinosus. The sequence goes on along the minus strand of NW_020210520.1, from coordinate 1,474,176 downwards.
CACATATATAAAATATATATTAAAATACAGTGTTGTGTACATCAGAGTGTATACGTAGAGAAAATTATAAATAGAATTCTGACGCAAGTATCATAAATCTTCTACTAAAGTAGACTGAAGACACAATACGTGACGTGCATAAATATCTAAAATATCTTTCCTATCGCTCGCTGAACTCGGTGCAACGGTATCGCGCTTTCTTGCGACGTCTCCCCCTGTAGCAGGCGATCCCCCGGTCGCGGGGTCCAAGAGCTTACCTTTAATCAGCCAGAAGAGTCCGACACAGCCGGCCGATGCGGCGCCGTTGGCGCAGCGGGGATGAAAGAAGGCAGTAGGGCTGAGTAGGGTGAGTTTTATTTGTCGAGAGCCACTCCTTTCCGATTGTTCGGTGCCCTTTGTGGCCGTTGACAGCTGCTGCCTACGGAGGTAAGTCACATTCGCGTTTGCCGATCGCTCGGGAATCGGGAAGCGAGCAGCGAGCTCGTGTTTAGTCGCCGTCTGGCCGGCGGGTCGACCGTTGTGTTTACTATCGCGACGATTCACGTGACGGTGAATCGAGCGAGAGTAATAACGTGGCCGTTTGTCGGAATGAGATAGGTTGTTTGTGATGATTTCGTGGATGTAAACGTGAATGATATACGTGTACCCGGTATGTGATAGCTAGAGTTACGACCGATCGAGCGATACTGCAAAGCAAAGCACGTGCCGCCCAGGTAATTCACGTGCGGATACAAGAGATTATATTTTGAGAACAATGTTCGCCACGTGCTGTGAGAATTGATGCAAACACGGATGCGCGTACACAAATGTGACCTTCATGTCCATTTCTACCAAATTGCATTACACGCGGATTAACTTTATTAACCTCGCGCATCGGTTTAACTAACTTTTTATCCTTTTCTAATTTTCTTAAAACCGAGATTAAAGTTAATCTGCATTGGTAGAAATGGACATCAATCAAAAGCACTAAATCTGTGAGATTTTGAAATACTTATTGAACTGCTCTTCAGGAATAGCCATTTATTCGGCCGTACATTGCTCCGTGAAAAAAGAAGATTGAGGTGTGTGAGGTAGAATAATTCTAAATAAAAATATTTATATTTCTTGCTCTTTAAATTAATTATATTTTGTATATAAAATTATTTCATTATGCGCTAATTCCGTCATTATCGAAGTATGTTGGCTTTCCTTGTAAGCAAAGGTTACGAACACAAGTTACGAAAACAAGACATAAAAAAGGAAAACAAGCATGCTTCTTCTAATAATCATGGTGAATATACCGGGTGTTCCAAATCGCCGAGAACAAATCTTGCGACAAAATTCCTTACTTCCTCCGATGCAGAGTTCAAAGTTTTTTTTTTTCTATTTTCACGTTTAATTAACGCGCGATTAAGTGGCGTGCAATTTTACAACCGCGGGTCTTCATCGATTTCCCTCTTCATATATTTACGACTCTTTTCAAAGAAAGATAAAGCGAGGCGCGGCCCAAGTTAGGAGTAAACTTTCGATCATGCGAAGCAAACAACGAAGTGAATGAAAACAGAGCGTAATGAAGTGCGACAAATGGAATTAACCAGTCAGGACGATAATCGCACGACGCACACACAATGTATACATCATCAGAGTCTAATATAATATCCTCCCGATCGCTATTTTTGGAACAACACGCCCCACTTAACGTGCACGGCGCATTAATAGTTTGTTTTATAGTTCTAATGTATCAAAACGAAAGAAATTGACGACGATGTTGTGATTTAGCAGGTGCATACAAGCTGGACGAATCGATTCTTGTCAGCTGAGAACAAAATTTCTACGAATCTTGATATTATCGACTATATCCAAACGTATAAATAATAAAAGATACATCCTTTTTATTTTTGTAGCAGAAAAATTTACTAATGTAAACAAGAAATTGTTTAGGTAGAATTTAAATTGTTTATTAAATTGTTGAAGTAGAACTTAAATCGTTATCCAAATTAATTTTTAATTATTAATCAAAATCATTTAGGATTATTATATTTCAATAAAAAGTTTTATTATTATACGCAAATTCGATTACATTGAATATTTTCTTTCGTGATATTTGTTTTTTCCTTTAATTTAATTTTATTGATGCGTCGCGTCTAAACGTGCACGACAAGTAAATTACCCGATTCGCATCGATCATCGATACGTCATATAAATCCCAAGGGATTTTGCTGATTTTGAATACTGAAATCTCGAAGCGAAAATATTGTAAGCGCGAAGAACGGAATAAAACGGGAGAAAAACGTAGGAAGAAGAGGAAGAAGTAGAAGCAGAAAAAGAAGGGGCGGAGTTAAATCGAGTGAGTTAGATAAGAAGACTTGTGGTGCACTCGTAAAGGGTACACGCGTCAGCGGAGTTCGTCAGTCTGCGGACGAACGTCTGCCGAAATAACGGGAACGGTTCGAAGCACCCGCGTCCCGCGTTGACCGTAACAATATTTACAACACTTGCTGATAAATACGTGATTAACGCATAATTAAAAAAAAAACAACGTAACATTAATCTTTATAAACAAGTCAGTGGATAAGTCGCCAGTGACGCTATATACATGGAAGAAACCAAAATTCCTTTGTGCGAGGATGAAATAAAACTCGTAAAAAGTAGGGAAGAAATGAAAAAGTTACAACGGCTAACGTACATAATGTAGACATCTGAAAGTGCATGTTTAATTACGAGAAAAACGGGCTCGTTCGAAGAAGTTGAATTGCAGCGATTAAAGGACGATTACGAGGAAAGAAGAGGATAATTGGGGCGAATTGTTCGGAGATAGCGGTTTAATTGGACGCCATAAAGTACTACAGTAATTTCTGGAGGAACACCTTTCGCGCGGGTTAACAATAGCTACAATGTAGCGTCACGAAACGTATGAGCGCCCTGTCATTCGAGACCAAAGTTCACGTTGTTGCCGCTCACACTACAGAGGCATAGAGGGATCAGTATTCCGAGAAGGTCACAAAAATTTATCGTTATGACTAATGGCGCGTTCTTAACGGGAGAGCCAGCGAACGTGAAGAGATACGGAAATTAATTGATGCGGCACGCGCGATAAAGTGCGGAATATACGTTCTCGAGGGGTGCGTACCCCCTCCGGCCTCTCTTGCCGCGGCGAGAAAATTTCAGCGAATTAACGGAGCAGATAGAAACCAATGAATGAAAGAAGGAGTAACGACAAGTGTAAACGAACGCGAGTCGATGAGGAAAGTTAGCGCGTTTAATTGCGTGCGGTGCAAGGGTCGCGGCTGTTCCGCGAGAGATTAGGTGAATTAAAAGACTTTGAGCGGAATCCATTTTCCAAAATTAATCCGGAGAACCATTAATTAAATAAATCAATCATCACAAAATGTTTTGCAGTTCTTTTCTCTATTATTTTCTATTTTCACATGTTTTAATTCTCATTAAACTGTGGGAGAAAAATTAGAAGATAAAACTTAAGAGCAGGACGCTTGGAATTAGAATCGTATAGAATAATCTTAAAAAATCTGAAACATATATCTTAAAATAAAGCGAATTTTTTTGTATAATGTGTTTTCTTATTTTTTGTAGCGCGTACGTGAATCACGGCGATCTTTGATTTTCCGAAGAATGCGAAGGAAAAAGGATCCGCGCATTCGCTGAAAGATGGGGCACTTTGCGACAAACGACACGATCTTCGCTACGGGGGATGGAGATTTCAAACCATTTACGCGATCCGTCACTATCGTCGCTGCAGCTTGCGCTATAATATTCAGCATTATTGGAGTATTAGGTTTTATATCCCTTAATCGGTTTAACGAACTTGAAATCTTTTGTGAACAGCGAACTGAATCCTATCTCTCTGAATTCCAGGCAATTTAATAACGGTAATCGCACTGTTAAAGTATACCAAACTGAGACGACACGCCACTACGGCCTTTGTGATAAGTTTAAGCATCTCCGACTTGATTTTTTCCGCGGTAAATTTGCCTCTAACTGCCAGTAGATATTTGAACGAAGCATGGGTTCTTGGCGAGACTCTATGCACTCTATTCCCCTTGTTCTTCTACGGGAACGTCGCCGTATCTTTACTCAGTATGGTGGCTATTACTATAAACAGGTAAGATTCTCCTCTCCTTTGAATTTTGATAAAAAAGAAATATGTGTATTTTATATGTATTTATAAAATACACATTAATATACACATCTAAAATATACATTGATGTACAAAAATATAATACGTTATAAAAATATGCATTAATATACACTGAGAAAAGGTGTTATTAATTTTACATTATATCTTAAAGATATAGCTTGAATGTATTGAATATACATTTTTAGAATACACGCTAATAGTTATCTAACTAAAATTTTGTTCTCTTTTCCAGATATATATTGATCTCACAGTCGGACATTTACAACCAGTTATACACTAGTCGCGGCATAACGCTGATGTTAATAGCCATATGGACTCTAAGCTTCCTCATGCTGCTGCCGCCCTTGTTGGGCATCTGGGGTACTCTAGGACTGGATCCGGCCACCTTCTCGTGCACGATATTGAGGAAAAACGGCTCGAGCCCGAAGAAGTTCCTGTTCGTTCTGGGCTTCATCGTACCATGCGTGGTGATCAGTGTTTCGTATCTCTGCATATATTGGCGCGTACGAAAAAGCCGAAAGAATTTGGAGGCTCACGCGGCGGAAGGTAGACGAGGCGGCGGATTTCAACGGCGGGAGGACTCCAGAGTGACTAGACTGATGCTCACTATATTCCTTTGCTTCCTGATGTGCTTCATGCCGTTGATGCTGGTGAACGTGATCGACGATAAGATGAAGGTTCCGATACTTCATATAGTGGCGTCCGTCCTCGCATGGGCATCCGCGGTGATAAACCCTTTTATTTACGCCGGCACCAACAAACTGTACAGGGAGGCGTACAAACAGGTTCTGTGCCCCGTTTCGAGGAGGACACCCACGATCGGTCTCAAACCGACGCCTTCTCACTCGAGCAAGATCTCGTCGCCCAATACGATATAAAAATATATTTCGTTCCGGAAATAATCGATTTGCTTTAGATTAACGATGACGAATAAAAGTTGATGCACGATATCATTTTCTTTATCTTTCATAAGAAATTAAGTGTTTGATTAGTAAAGCGCAAGATTATGGAAGAATAAAACCTTTTTTTTACAGAATTTAACTGAAAATGTGTTAGATTACGAATCTTGAAGCAATAGATATCTGTTTGATTAAAATTTTGTATTTATTGATTAAGTTTGTGTTAAAAAGTAGAAATTTTTCTTCGCCAAGCTAAACTAATAGATAAGTGTTTTATTTTAATTTTGGATAAGAAATATAACAGCAGTACGAGAAGGAAAATATGTATAAAAATGTATTTTTTGCCTTAATATTATACATAAACATTATATCATAACGTTATAATATAATGACATATATTTTTTATTAAAAAAAAGACTTGCATAATACAAAGTATACAAGCTTCTATAAAAAAAGGACGGAACATATACAACAGAAAAGTACGTCATAATTGACAAATTAAAAAATACGTATTAGTAAAATCGATATTGCAACTTAAAGCAAAAATATGATTCATATGGCATAAATCATGTATGAAACATTCGAGATAAATACTTAAAAGGAATAATAACATCCTAACGTCTTCAAAATATTACATTTTTTTATATTCAAATGTTATTCTTCGCGATAATTTTGCTGATTATTTATCCATTTAAAGATACATGCGTTAGAGATACGCGCGTATTAATTTGGTAATAATATATTTGTACTTTTGAAGTGACAGCATTATCTCAAATAAGTACGACAACATGAATATTAGTAACTAGAAGATGTTATAAAAATATTATAGATCACAAAACCAATAGGTAAAGTATTTTCTCTGCCCTGGTACTGGCTGTAAATTAAAATCTCATGTAAAAGATTGACAACGGATTTGCGAACAAATGTAATGTAGAAAAGTTGAAAAAATAAAATCATTTTCTACCATAATGTTCGATTATATCTATGTAGGTATTTATAATCTTTTATCTTAACTTCGTTACTTACATACTAATCTCAGTTATTCTTCTAAACATGGACGGAATTAGTATGAGTGCCTTCGTAACATTTACCTTACGTTGCTTACATTAATCGTAATAAAATTTAAGTTTGGGATGTCAGAGATAAAATGCGGATATGCCACATAAACATACGCATACATTGGTAACGATAAAATCTACGAGATTCTCGTGAACACAATGAGATATTTACAACCTTCGATATGTTACTACGTAAATGCAGATATGCAGTCTAAAGATACGCAAATAAGAACGTTAATTCAGCTCCAGTTCCGGTAAGTACGGCTCCGTGATTGCAGTGATAGGACAAATGCTCAAGGTATCCTACAAACAAAGAATACGCACATGTAATAATATTGCAATACGCAAATAATGAATAACAATTTTGAGTAACATGGAATCGAATTTTTCGTTTCTTACCAATCGTGCGAGTTCGTCGAACGTCGGCCGCTCCTCAGGATCGTCTCGCCAGCAGGACGACATGACCTCGTAAATCGGGTCTGTGACGTCCAACAATTGCGGTAGCCGGACACCTCGCGTGACCGCGTCCTCCACCTCGCTGTCGAGCGACAAACTCGAGTACGGTGTGCCGCCCATGCTGAACATCTCCCAGAGAAGCACGCCGAACGCCCATATCACGCCCGGCTGATGTTTCTTCTGATTGTCGAAGCACTCGACGGCCGTCCACCTCGCGTATTTGACGTCCTCCAGGGCGTACTTGGCGATACCGTGACCCATGAGCTTCGGCGTCCAATCGCTCAACAGCCCCACGCTTCGCGCACAGAGGCGACTGTGGACGATCTTATGGCTCGCCAGGTATTGCAAGGCGACCGCTATCGAGGACGAGATGGACAGTAACCGATCTACCGGGAACACGTCTCCCGATCGCGCGCTCAACAGACGATTCTTCAGAATCTGCGGCGGCAGCTCCAGCACGACGTAGAGCATGTCGGTGGTCTCGCAGGTTCCCACGAGACCGGCGAGATACTTCATGGAGCCCGCGCGGATGCACACGTCCAATTCTCTCAGCATGTGCTTCTTGTCGGATCCCTTCAGGCCGCCGTCGGCTATGGTGTGCACCGTTACCGGACAGGCGCCGTCGTCCTTTAAAACGGTCCCGGTGTGCACGCTGCCGAATCGTCCTCTACGCACGACGTGACTGTCGACGGACAGGGCGTTTCGCGGTATGCTCCAGACTTTCTTCTTCAGTTCTTGATAGTGATTCACTCTCTCGGGGATGTCCTCCGGAATGTAGCCCATATTGTCCACCTCGTACACCGGACCCTGCAGCGTGAGCTCCTGCTGCTCCGGCAGCTTGCGCATGTGAAATCTCTCGTGTCGCCGTCGCAGCACGAAGTACACCAGTATCGAGGCGGCGAGTAATATACTCAGCAGCGTGATCGCTATGCAAAGCACAAGAGCGGTCGTGTCCATTCGATTCGTGGCCGTCGTCTCACGTTTGAACACGTTATTCGCCAAATCGGAGTAGGAACGTTCCACGTTCGTTCCTATTCGCGAGATTATCGCCAAACCGACCTGCGCGGAAACGTAGTGGCCCTTCAACGGGACGTTGTAGTAACCACCGATCATCTTTCCATCGCCTACGACGAACTTTTTGTATCTGTAAAACTCCGACGGGTCGAATTGCGCGGTAACGTAATAATTTAAGCCCTGCTGCGACGCGCTGTCGTAGTTTGAATACTCGACGAGAGAGTCGACCGGAGGTATAGTGCCAGCCTGCGCAACAACAACCTGGTACGCGCTGATCGGTCCGTACTCGCTGTGACCCTCGGTAAGCTTAACGATAATCGTGCTGTCCCCGCGTTCCAGTATTTCGGGCATGGCGGGCTTGTCGGGGGGACCTATCAGGGTCCAAGCCACGATGTACGCCGGATCGCTCGTCCCCTGCATGTTGCTGGCGGTAACGGATATGTTGTACGTAGTGCCAGGCTGAAGACCTCTCAGAGTCGTCATGTTCGTCGCACCGCCTTGTATCTGACTCTCGATAGGTGGCAAGATGTTGCTCGAGTAGCTTTTCACGACGACAGCGCGGACGGTGTAAAATGTCACGTTCCCGTTGGGTATGTCTGGCGGCTGCCAGATTATCCTGAGAGCATCTCTTTCCTCCACGACTACCAGTATCCTCCTCGGTGGACTTGGCCCTACAAAAGATACATGCATATCGTTACATATTGGAGATTTCACTGTATTAAGCGCACGTAGGGGATAATCTTATATCTTGTCACATATGCACAGAGTACGCTCGGTCATAAAAGTTACGTTAAGTAGAGAATCGGTGTCGCTGTGAACCATACCTTGCTGACCGGTAGCGTAAACGCTCATAGCTTCGTAGCTGCCGCAATAGTTATCGGGATCGGAGGCGCAGAGGACAGTGCAGCTGCTCGACGGGCCGTCCTGGCCGAATTTGCTGACGCAGTAGCACTGCTGGCCGTTCATTAGCGCCGCGAACCTGTCGAGAACAAGGAGAAGATCACAATCCTGAGATACCCCACTCGAGACACCGATCTCGAGCACGTTGCTCTCACTTACATGTAATACTGGGAACGGCATTTTTCGATGCACTCGGCGGGCGTGCTGGCGTGCGCCAAGCCCGGGACGGCTAGCCCGTGATCGGAACTCCGGAAACAACCCTCGTACTTCTGAGCGCACGCGAAATGAACGCCGCAGAGGAGCAAGAGGGACGCGATTATCATTTTGTCACTTTGCGAACGAATTTTATTGCGTTTCATATTAATTGCGAGTCGCGCCTCAGTCCCGGCCACCCTTCCGCGTCATAGCGTTTATGAGTTACACGTTCGGAATGTGCAGGCACGAGCAGGTATGAGTCAACGCACACGACGCGGTACACGAGGGAAAAAAGTTACGTCCGTCTCGACGAATGGAGATGCTGGTCTGCCAATAAGTCACGAACGGTTCCTCTCGCGTCGTCGAATTCGCTCATCTTCCCACGCTCCCCGGCCTATAGGGAGATACTCATTGACGAGTAAACTGGAGTAAACAACACCTGGGGTCCACGTACGCTCCCATTGTTTCGAGTGCTATCACTCGCGGCATTCACGCGAGCCTTCGCGTCAGGTGCGTGCCAAATCGAAAGAAATCGGAGCAAACGCAGGGATGACCATTCTTTTCAATCCTGATGTCGTGACTGACGTAACAATTTAACAATCAAAAGTAAAAAAAAAAATTATTTATGTGACATATAAATGTTTATAATTTTTTTAATTCAGTAAGTTAGCTATTATTTAGACTATTTTATTGATGCCATTTTATTATGCAATGTTATATTACTGTATAACTACATTATTATTTTTGAATTCTTATTTATTCTGGGGTATTGTTTGATAACAAATCGATGACTTTTACGAGAATTACGCAATTTCAATGAAATAATGTTTAGGTGTGCTCAAATCAATATAAATATCTACGAATACATATTAAATTAAATAATAAATTTGATTCCATTTTCACGAAGGAGCGTCCAATCAGATTTCAACCTAGGGTCTGTTTTCTGTTATTGAACTGGCTGCACTATTTCAGAGTTTATCTTTTTCCTTCCAATGTGGAGTAAAAAAGATAAACTCTGAACTAGTGCAGCCAGTTCAGTAACAGAAAATAGACCCCTAGATTTATGTCTCTAAATTTTATAATTTCGCGTTTCAATAATTTTTTAAATATTGTGCCTAGAAAAATATATTAGAAAGAAAGAATTTCGTAAAAGGAGATTTGTATCCACAAATTTCATTTAGGCGACGACGCCCCGTACAGTTTACGTTACGGCCCTGCATTATCCGACTTCGAATGGCGTTGCAGCGGAGGAGGTGCAGCTGCACTTTTATATTACGCATTGGCTATTGAGAAAAAAGAGGCACGATTGAATGGAGTTCGCGTCGATAATCCGCGTGAACTTAACCGAACCAATTAAGATCGAAGCGATCGAATAAACGTCGAATAGACAAAAAATAACTTAATTAATTAATTAATTAATTAAAAAATAAAGAAAAAATGGCAGGGCAATAACGAGAAGAAATTCACAGAAACCGGAAGCGAATTCGGTCCGGAACAGATTTTCGCTTGCATAATTCATATGCAGATCGAAAGAAACCCTTGAAAGTTTCATCGTTTATGATATAGAGTAATTTAAATCGACACGCCACAAATTCCCGCCGCGAATAATTACGATCGAGGCTGAAGAAAGGACTTTTCGGCCGGGCACAGATAATTGCGGGTTGCGCAACGTTCAAGGTCGCGCTAGCTAGAGGTGTTCGAAGATTACATCTTAATGATAGCGTGTTATCCCTCCCCTTTCCTTCTCCTGCCCGACTCTCTCTCTCTCTCTCTCTCTCTCTCTCTCTCTCTCTCTCTCTCTCGTTCTTCGGGGCGAAAGACCCCTGTATCGATCTTCAAGGCCTTCAACGCTTAACGAAACTGTTCGACGTCTCCGATACTCCTTCACCCTCGCGAACGTTATTGATCATACATAAATTATGCGAATTAATTAAAAAGAATTGCAGCACGAGTTCCGCGAGTCCCAAGAAAAACAGCGAAATGGAACATGGCAATAAATTTTCGCTCCTCCTGCGTGCTACAATGACGTACAACGTCGCAGTATTTCATGCATCCTATCGACGAAGTGTCATCCGCATTTTAAAATTCTGCCGTTAACTGAATTTTTAGGTCAATCGTTACGGTGTCCACACACGTGCGCCCTGTAATAACTACTATAGTAACGCCAAGGGTGCCACAGGGTGGCTTGATACAAGTTCGGGTTACATTTCGCGCGTCGGCGTCTTATTTGCATCGCGATTAATACTTTTATGCAAATGAATGCCCGATCCGTGGCCAATTGTACTCGTGTCCGACCCCAACGTACGTGTACGGTAGCTGCATTCTTATATCATGCGTCTTATTCGTGAGTATCTCGATCGATCGGCCCTGCGCGCGCGTTATGGTCTTCTCTATTGATAAATTATAATAACGATCGTCGATTTCACAGTCGTCGACTGGGAGACATCGATGCTGCCTCCAGCAACATCGAACGCGAACTTTGCGACTCCTCTCTAAATAAACATTTCTGCTTTAGGTGTATATATTTAAATGTTATAAAAATAATTACCGGACGCGTCAATACAATTTCCATTCAACCTAACTAGAAACTTTTATTTATTGTGCGGTTTTGATTTTTTTTTTGATCTTTTAATTGACTATACAATCATTAAGGAGCTTGAAAGATAGTCGCTGAAAGATAGTCACAACCGTGATTGACCGTACTTTCCGTACGCGCCTCGAGAGTGAGGGGCACGGAATCGTGAATTTTTTCCGTTGAGTGTGTGTAAGAGCGTGAAGGGTGAAAGAGCGCAGGTCCCTCACGGCTGACCGTGTCGACCGCGAACCCAAGAAAATGAACCCGAGGCACCAAGGGTGAGCGGTGGGCGGACGGTTGTGTGGAGCAAAGGCGAAACGTAGGGAGTCACGCAAAGCAACCCCCGTGAAACTGGTGGTGGCGGCTCGCGAGGAACCGCCGCGGTACTACGTTCCCCGGCGGATACCAGTCAGTCTGCAGGATGAGGCGCGCGACGTGTCTGCTTTTTGTGTCTACCTTGCTCCTCGTCCAGAGGACCCACGTTAGCCGCGCTCAGAGGACCCATGCGCGACAGGGTCTCAACCGCGAAAGCCCGACCGTTAGGATACCGAATCAGGGAATCGTCCTCGGCAAAGAGGTACGACATCGTGTTTCAATTTATCCCGGTCGGTCGGTCTTGGAGTTTTACACATTAGTATACTGAGACCTGTCATCCCGCGCTGTCGAAAGTTGACAGGAATTTAAATCCTCTAACGAAGGTCGTCTACGAGCAAACAACTGGTTTTATGTCTGTTAATTCGGGTATTTATTTCATCAATTTCGCTGGGTTTTTTTAAATTATAATTCCAAAAATAGAGATATAAAAATACTGTGTTATCAAGTTAAATATTTTTGCATTAATTCAATAAAATTCATTATCATTAAATTAAAATCGTTTGTAAATATACAGTCAATTTTATCCCTCACAGGTCACACTTACGCCACAGCGCATTGGGATCACACTGGGTCTTTTTTACCCGAGCGATTTTGAAACGCTTGTAACTTCAAGTCTAAGCAAGCTTTTGGGACGTGTTTTTTTTTTAAATTCATCGCCAGATTCTCAGAAATACGACTGTTTAGTTTGTTTTGCTCTAAATTTTATCCTTTTTTTTGTATTTTGAAAAATATGAAGACTTTTTTTTTTTAACTGATTTTTTTTCAAACTGTTGTTTCTCCTTTAAAAATTAAAAAAAAATAAACTTTATAGGTGGTTGGAGATATACGCATGTGTTGAGTTGGCGTCGGGTAAAATCGACCCAGTGTGACCTGTGAGGGTTATAAACGTAAAATAATTTGCGTCCAATTTTCGCTAATGCGCTGGTCCCTTTTCTAATTTGATAGCGAAACAGTAATTGAACTAATTCGTTGCTCTTTTTATTTTAATTCTAGAAACATTAAGTAAACGATGAATTAAACTAATTAAAAGTAGGATTATTTTTAGTCCTCGATAAGTGCTTTTTTCGTTTCATCTTCTGTGTACTCTTCTGAACTTTAGATAGCCGTCAACTCGGTGAGATTGACGCAGTACCTCGGTATCCCTTACGCGCAACCCCCGGTTGGCAAACTTCGCTTCACGCGACCGGTGACAGATCCTCTCCCCTCTTGGAACGACGTAAAAAATGCAACGCAGTTCGCGCCGTCCTGCCAGCAGGCTTCGGGTCAGCTTAAATTGCACGAAAGGCTCTACAAGCGATTGCTACCACCGGACATGCCCGATCCGGGATTCAGCGAGGATTGTCTCTTCTTAAACATCTTCGTCCCGAGCGAAGGTATATGCGTTCAATCGTCCATGCGGACTAGAGTTGTAATTAGAATTTATACAAAATTCTAATTACAACTCTATAATTGTAATTCTATATCGGAAGTTTATTTCAAAATTGTTTCAAATTTCTTTTAAGCATGTATTTAGACTAAATTTAGATATATTTATTTTTAAAAATATTATTTTCGTTCCGGATTCTTAACTTATTTTACTCGTGTTCTCTCCTCCGGAAAGAATTCAAACGTACAAAAGGAATAACGAAAAAGAGTCAGATTACCTTCGTCAGATTACATTCTCGCAGGCAGGCTGCGATTTTTGCGACGCGAAAATTTTTTTTCGCGATAAATATAATTGACAAGGAGAACGGTGGTTGATGACAGTCCTTGATACTGTCAACATGATATTTCTTTTCTGCGCGAACTTCGACAACGTTAGGGCACGCAACACGCGGCGAAGAAACGACGCACGGTCAACGGCGAAGTTCGTTCCCAATAAAGTGCGAGATAATGCTCGCCCTCGAGTTCTCGGAGACTGATTCTTATCAATTCTTATCGTCCGAGAGAAAGAGGGTGATTACGGTGATTACTCGCGGGAGGGGGCGAGCATTATATACCAGCGCGATCAGATAAAAGTGGACCAAAGCAAAAAATTAATAATGTGCCGTGCGAAGTGTTGTGCGGAGAAGATTTATCATGTCGCATAAAAAGTATAAAGGTGAACATTCATTATGTTTATTACTCGATATGATTGACTTAGATTAGGTAATTCTTCCGTGAAGTTTGCGTATCGTTCACGCTGTGATGGTTCTCGATGATTATTTCTTTCAAGATTTTTTTAAATTATTCGAAAGACTTATTCCATTTTACACCGAGAATAATACGACCCTGAAAAATATATCGTCAATAAGTAAAGTAGAAAAATAATAATAATATTATACTGTCTTTTTAATTAGTTCGGATACAGAATTACCTGAAATGTAGCAAGATATAAAGAAACGCTCTTAAAGAACTTTAAATGAATAATTTCAAACTTTAAGAAGTTATTTAAGCTTGCGAAAAAGCGTTTACGTTACAATTCTTAATAGATTTGTCGAAAATAACATTGTTTTGTCCTTACGAAATGTATTTTGTTTCATAAGTTTGTCTAGAAGTTTAATGCAAACCCATTTAACGTAGATAAACATTTTAATTGCTTTCGCATTGCGCACTGTGTTTTTCCACTTGCCCCAGTCCTACCCTAATACAAATTTAATGAGGTACGACGAGGAAATATATATATAGAGCTTTAAGAAGCTTTCCGAGCTCAAATATGCATACACAAGCGAAAAGTTCAATGGGTGAATGGGTAAAGCTGAATGCAAACCAAAAATGCAACACACTTCGACCGTCATTGATGAAATCGTTATCGGGAACCGCTAAACGGCGTCTCTCTCTCTCTCTCTCTTTCTGTCTTTCTCTTCCTCAAAAGAGAGGAAAAAGAGAAGGAGGTCTGATCTCGGAGTCGCGAAATCGTGGCACAAAACCACGTATGACGACGACAACGATAGTCGGGGTCGATATATAACGTAGGGCTGGCAAGAGTAGTAACAGTAACTAGCGCGCCCACGGTGGCACGCGATCTCCCAGGGCCTCGGTCTGAGATGCGGAGATACCAGAAAGCCGGTCACGAAAGCTCACCCTCTCGCTCTTACCTTCTCTTTTCGTTCCTTCGGTCGTCTCTCGGCGAGGAAGTCGTTGAATCGTCACGACTTGCCGTCGTGAGTCATTGATTCGCGTAAGAAAGCTATGTACCGGATACGTTAGCGATCGGAAGCTTGCGGAAGGTCCGCGTCGCGCGACATTGGAGAAATATCTGAAACCCATTTCGTCCCGATGACATCGGTAATGCGAATGCGGAAAACGCCGAAAGAAATATGTATGCAAGTCTGCCAAGGTCGTCGCTAAGAGACCGACAGAACGATAACGCGGGACGGGACGTCCGTGTTCAGGAAACCGCAGGGGGGCCAGGGAATCTCCGTACCGGTCCCCGGTGTTATCGTAACATGCCGGGTTGGAAATAGAATCTTCGATATGT
Source organism: Temnothorax curvispinosus (assembly GCF_003070985.1). Classification (NCBI taxonomy): domain Eukaryota; kingdom Metazoa; phylum Arthropoda; class Insecta; order Hymenoptera; family Formicidae; genus Temnothorax; species Temnothorax curvispinosus. The sequence continues at coordinate 1,459,130 of NW_020210520.1, read as the reverse complement.
ACGAAATTATTCGCGGTGGCTTCATATAAATTCTCTCTCCCACTCTCTTTCGATCTATATGATAGAATTGCAATATAAAAAGAAGGAATAAAACTTCGCTCGATTCGCAGCCTATTTTTGGAGCAAGTCGAATCTTAATAAAACATCCAAGTTTCCTATTTTTATATAAAAGAGATGTTTCTAGTTCAAGAATAAATATCATAAAAGAAATGATATTAGATTCGTCATTGCTAATATTGATTTCGTCTATTTCCGTTAATACGATGTCAAGGGAATTAGGGCTTAAGAAATTGACGATTAGTTGGGGGATAAGGGTTATGAGGTATGAGCAAAAAATTAGGGGAGAAAGGAAATATAAGTGGATAAAGAAATATTGGATGGAAATGGAAAAGAATGAATAGAAGAATGCGTACAGTAAAGAAAACCTACAATATAGGAATGGCCGGAGTACAGAAGCTTTGGAAGTTTTAAGAGATGTAAGGGTGGATTTAAGGAAAGAGCTAATTAGCAGAGATTTCAAAAGAGCAACAAATATATATTAGAGGAGGATAAAACGTATGTATATGTTTTGCGGACAAGGGAGGGATTAGCCAGTAAGTAGCCACTATAATGTAGAGAAATGTAATAGAACCAAGTATTGCATGGTTTATGGAGTTAGGTAAAAATAAGAGAAATATTAGATAGAATATGGAATCTGGATAGCGTAAAAGGGAACGTGTTGAGGAAATTATGGCAAGAGAAAGAGACTATTATAGAGTAAGAAAAAAATAGGTAGTATTAATTAAGTTCGATGGTTGCATGGATGGTATGACTGTGCTAAGTAAATGTTGTAAACCAAGTCCACTTCTTGAGTATAAGTTGAAGTTAATAAATTATTAATAAATTATATTTCCGTTAGTACTTGAGTGATCCTAAAAGAATTCCAACTTGGATCGTCAAGGTGGATCAGACCTGTCTAAATAGCGAGTGCGATTAAGCTCGCGTGCAGCTTACAATCAAATAAAACCGTCTTGTTAAGTTAACATCCCTCTTTCGATGAGTTGATGGCTCTGACAGTTAACGAATATTTCATGTGTGTAGGAAACCGCCAGGGTGACCGATGGCCAGTGATGGTTTGGTTCCACGGTGGCGACTTCAACACCGGAACTCCAGCGATCTGGGACGCCTCTATATTCGTTAGCAGACAAAAGGTGCGATTGCGCGCTGTCGCGCGGAAAAATACCTACCTTGCGAAACAGCCGGAAAATCGGAATACGAAATTGAAATTAACGTAACTCGGTCGGCGATCTAATCGATACCGATATAATCACGACGTATTGGAGGAGAGAGGATGATTAACGTGTATTTTTAACGATGTTCATTCAATCAACTTCCCGGACGGACGTAAAATCGAAAGGAATCGAATCGGACCGAGCATTTTTCTCTGCCTCATCTCGCGTGCCGTCACTTCGAGAATAGAACCGCACCCTTTGATATTCGGCCGCGATGCATCATTAATGGAGCTTTCGTTACACATCGTGGCGTAATGCGGTATATCGTTTTACGGCTCTTGGGAACGATTCGCGGTGGGGAAGGGAGGAGGGCAAATTGATCGCTTGCATGGCACGAAAATAAATCTCGAAAACTTTTTCGGTAACGATTGCTCGTGAGATTTTATCGCGCGCACGCTAAAAAAAAAAAGAAAAAGAAATGAAAAGAGAGGAAAGCCTACAACAGTCCGAGAGATTAAATGGGGGTGACTTTTGCGGCCGGCAGGTGCTAGTGGTGACGGTGGCGTATCGATTAAACATCCTCGGATTCTTCACGACGACGGACAGCGAGGCGTCCGGCAATTACGGCATGTTCGATCAGATCGCCGCCCTTGACTGGATAAAGCGGAACATCAAGCACTTCAACGGCTCGCCCAGCAACATCGTCATCTACGGCCACAGTTCCGGCGCGATAAGCGTGGGCCTGCACATGCTGAGTCCGCTCAGCAAAGGCAAGTTCCACAAGGCGATCGCCATGAGCGGGGACGCCATCGGTTCCGTCGGCACGCTAGACAGGGAGAAACCGGTCGTGGACATCATCGCCGACAGATTCGGCTGCGACCGACGACCGAGCGGCGCGCTGATGGAATGCCTGCGACGGTTGCAGGCCGACTTCCTGATCAAGCACTCGTCCGACATCGAGACTTGGGGCCCGATTGTGGACGCAGAGACGAACAACGAGACGGAACCGTTTCTCGCACAACATCCCAAGGACATCTTGGAAAATGGTAATTGCCGAAGTGACTCAATAACAATTATATGACGAGTCTTTAAAATCGATTTTCTAAAGATACGCGAAGATATCTAAGAAGTATATGATGTAAGTGTAGTATCTTCTAGAGATGTGTGAATCAAGGATTTTTTATATCGAATAAACAAATCGACAAAATTTCATTTGAATAGAAGCGAATTAAATTGAATCGTTGAAATATAATTTTTAATTAACAATATATTATTATTAGATTAAATTTTAACTCGTAGATAATAAGAAATATTTTGATATAAAAAAAATATAATATTGATTATATAATATAAATTCTTTTTAAAACAAAAAACATTTAAATATTTAATATAAAACTAATAAAACATGCTTTATTTAATGTCGCAGTTAACTAAACAATTAGGCGAAAAATCGTAGATAAATTATTAAAATACTCCAATGTAGTATCCAATAACATTATCCAATTGCATACATAGGAATTAAAATAAAATAATATTAGTTTATTTTATTATTAATACTTATACTGTAAGAACTAATCATATTTGACTGCAACTTAGCCGCTCAGTGAGCGGTTGTAACACTGAATGCACCTGTTAACATGACCATACAGTTTTGCTTATTAATGAAAAATATGAGATTTTATAAAATTGACAATATATATGATTCGTATTTAAACCATCTAGATTCGAAAATTTTAAATAGTTCAGATTCGAATAGTTCGCAAATCTCTAATAATCTTTTTTTTACTGTAGGACTTTGTCTTGTACTTCAACACTGACAAAAAATCTTAGTATTGATCTAAAGATACACCAAGATATTTAAGAAACGTACTTAAATAAGTCTTAAATATTTATTCTTTTAAGAGTTTGAGTTTTTAAAAATATTCTCTTAATCCTTGTATCTCTTTCGGTATAACGATTTAAATTTAAACCTTCCCTTAACTTTGATCAGGTAACTTCAACGCGGTGCCACTGATTGTCGGTTACACGAATAACGAGCAAGTTTTGGCGTACATGGAGACCACCAGCGGCCAGAATCCAGAGGGCGGACTCTCTTCGGAGAACTTCGAGACGATGATCACAGAAGAATTTACGGCGGCGGTACAGACTCCGGATGATAACAGCACCTGCGAGTCGAAGCCCGAAATGGTGACAAACGCGGTGCTGTTCTTCTATAGACCGTACCCATTCACGACGAACACGACGGTGTTTCGCGACAGATACCTGGATCTGCAAACGGAAAAGAACTACGCGGCTGGCCTGACGTTGCTGGCCGGCAAAGTGGCGAAGGGAAGAACGACGGCTTTCGTATACCGATTCGATTATCGTCCCAAAACACAACCGGTCGCGAAGGACGTGCCGGAATGGGCGGGCGTGCCGCACATGTTCGAGCTCCCGTTCGTCTGGGGTTTGCCGCATCTGATGGGCCCCGGCACGACGCAATGGATCTTCAACGACAAGAAGATGTCCGACGTGATGATGTCGATGCTGGCGACGTTTGCCAGGACCGGGGATCCATCCTTGATGAGCGGGACAGGATCGATCAAGTGGGAGTCCTATACGCAGGGCAATCCGAGAATTCTGATAATTGACAAGAATGTAGAGATGAACGAGCCAGATGCGGTGGACTACAAGGCACTGGCGTTTTGGAACGAGTATTATCCGCAAATCGTGATGGAGGCGACGAACAATTGTTGCAACGTCACCAGCACGGCGACGACATGGAGGATATTCTTTCGTAACGTGTGTCTCAGCGGCGCGATGGCTACGTTGGCGCTGCATCACTTCTGGTTCTAGCTACGGTCACAGCGTGAAATATTATAAATACTGAATTTAAAAAAAAAACGTGTTGCGCTCGCTGTTGTATATTTTTTAATAGACCAATAACGAAAGAAGACGAAACGGCGTCGTCGGATTTTGCAATTTTATAACAAGATCTCTTCCCACACTCTACTTTTTAAAAGCAAACGCAATAACAATCTTGTTATACTCTTGTAGAATATATGTATATTTTCGCGAAATTTCGCATTTTCTCGTGTGAATAGATTCTGCGTACGTAGTCGCGATAATTATTTCACAATGTTGTACGTATTTAATTGAGAGTTCTCGCACTCGTACGTCTGTATTTATTGCGATATGGTAATCGTATTAAAAATTTCCTACGTTCACATTTGATATCTCAATTACATTGCGTATATCACAAAGTTATTTTATTCCGTTCTTCTTATCTTACATGTTACTTGATGTAGATTATACGAAACAAGGAGAAATTATCTACAGACTAATCACGTGAACGGCTGAACATGGTTCACAAATGAGACAAAGGGGGCTCGGAATGAAATAAAATGAAATCCAGGTTGCATTACAAGAGTAGAAAACTTGGGCCCTTTTTTTTAACATTCACTGATTTTTTTTTATTATTTGCCTTAATACGGAGAGATATAGAAAAACATACTTTGTTTGAGAAACAAACAGTTTGATAACTTATGAATATTTTGATGATCCGATAATAATTAATAATTAATTAATATTAATAATAATAGCAATAATCATGTTCAAGTACCATCTATGTATAATTATTATATTATATAAGAGAGAGAGAGGTGCGCGGCGAGAGCGCGATGCATGGGGGCTGGTGGCTTGCGCACGCGCACGTCCACAAACGTTTCTTTTTTTCTTATCTCTTCCTTTCTCCGAAATATATACTATTAATTAATCATTTTTTCTCCCTTCACTTATTCATGCAAAACTTCTACAGTGATAACCGATGCTGCGGGGTCTCGTATCCTACTTTGTGCGCCGTTGCTTGCGCGTGCACACGAGCCATCCCGGAACCAATGTTATATACAATATTTCCTTCGACTTATCGCTGCGTTCCCTTTCCACGTATCTCTTCGTTCTTCGCTCCGCTGCGTTACCTTGTGCCCTTATATGCCCTTATTCTCCCGTTTCTCTACCATCGTTTTACAACCATTCGGATTTCAGTACCGTAGACTCCCGTTTTAACCCGTTGCCTAATATTCCGTCAGCCCCCTCCTCCTCTTTTGTCATTAGTATCTTTCTTGTCTTATAACCGCTCCGATCCGTTTTTTTTTTCCACTGGTATCCTCGGATTTTCATGTAGGAGAATATGGGCTCCGCCACATATACCTTACAGAAGTAGGCACAGCGATTTCTTCTTCTGCTTCATCTTCTTCTCTGGCGATTTCTTGTTTATTTGCCGCACCAGGTCGTAGAAAATCTGAAAGCGAAAGATGACAAAGTTGTTAAAGCTGTGTGTCAACTGTCAGCTAGAACTCGATTATTAGCGTTGTATAAAATATTGTGCGAGCTAACCAGTTATTTTCATTAAAATATATTTAGCTACGAGATTGTAAAGCGCGATTTGTAAAATGCTCAAATCAGAATAAATGGAATTGTGAGTTCAACTTACATCGCGAACGTTAATTTTAGCTTTGGCAGAGGTCTCCATAAACACACAATTGAATTGCCGGGCAAGGTTGACACCCTGATCCTTTCCTACTACCCTCTCGTCCTCCAGGTCGCACTTGTTACCTACTAGCACCATCGGCACATCATCCGTGTCCTTTACCCGCAGGATCTGTTCCCTGAGGTCTTGCAGGTCGTTGAAGGTTGATTGTGCTGTTATCGAATACACTAACACGAAGCCCTGCCCATTTTTCATATAAAGGTCCCTCATGGCTGTGAATTGTTCCTGCGAACGGACAAGAATAATAACGTCACTCAAAAATGTAATTCGTATCCGTTGCAATCGTAAAATGAAAGTGAAAGTTACGCGACGCGTTAAAAGATAAGCGAAGCAGCGTGTCTTCGTGCTATTTCATGTTGCTATTGAAGAATTCCGTTCGCGTTGCGAAAGAAAATAGAAAATATAAAAGAGAAACAAGACAAACTCATATATTCAGGCAGAAATGGACGAAATTTCACATCTCAACAGTGCATTCGCGTATTCGAGGTGAAAAAACGGCAGACGTGTGTTACGGAGGAAGATTACTTACCGTGCCGGCTGTGTCTAGAATTTCTAACATACATTGTTGACCGTCGACCTCGACTTGCTTGCGGTAACTGTCCTCGATCGTCGGGTCATACTTCTCTACGAAGATTTCCTGCACGAACTGGACAGTGAGGGCGGACTTGCCTACACCTCCGCTGCCCAGCACCACTATTTTATATTCGCGCATCTCCTTTGCCCTACCTACTGCCTATGGGCCTGATCACAGTCGAGGGGTCACCGAATCCGCCACGTTTTGCCTCGATTTGCTCTCAGTGAGACGGACCTGAAACAACAATCGTGCAACCGTCCAGTTAAAGGCCACGGACATTACACAACGGGTTAATTTTAATGACACACCTTCCTCAGGACGACTCACAGCCTTTATGACTCAATGCTTTTTACGCGTATATACGGTGATTTCACGCGAAATAAAGCCAAGATCGTATATACACGATTATGGTAAATTACTAGGCTCGTTACATACACACGTGCAAAAAGGTAATCATATTCTTCCACGAAGATGTAATAGTCTTTACAATTTCTAATCACATCAAGTTAAGAATTTATTAAACACAAAAAATTATTCATATAGATAACGTCGAGAATGTAAACATTTAATAATTGTATTTAAATACATTTAAATATAATTAAATGTAAAAGAGACGTTGGCTCAATTTTATGTTATTACATTTCGGGGTGCGTCGTTCAAGTTTTAAATTCAAACTCTGTACTACGTAGTGTCTCGCGAAATAAGTTTTCTCTTTTAAGCCGGCTTCCTAAAGCCGAAAGATTATATTGCTATCGTGCAAAATTCAGGCATCCGGAAACGGAAGCGGTATGGTTAATTGTTTCACGGGAAAGCAATACCATTTGCTCCACAAAGTCACGCGTTGCGTCGCGGCTCGTGTTTTGCTTCGGCGAAGCGCGTTGTTTCGCGCGACGAATGGCAGAGCGAGAGGGAAAACGCGGACGCCGCAAATGGGATGTCGATTGGTCGGCGGTGGCATCATGGCGACGCGCCGCGGCCAATCGAGGGCCGCGGAATTCTTTGCGCCAATCCGTCATTGATTTTACCTTATGAATGGACCTGTACTGATGAAAGCCGCCGCCACTCTCGGACTTTCGGCACGTTACAGCGTTTGATAAAGTTACGCCTCTCGAAGGCGTAACGTTGCTACAATGCAATTTGAAATTTTATAACAACAGACTCCTCTCGATGTTTTTTATGCATGAAGGAGAACTTTTAAAAAACCTACACATCGTATCCAATTTTCGTCTGCGTTTCTGTTTCGACAATTTGAAACAATTCAAATTTTTCATCGAAATTGCATTCAATATTTTTATTTCTCGGTTGGTTATTATTTATTATACATATATGCATCGAACGCTCTGAAACCGCATTTAATTCCATTTGTTTATTTATCGTTATTTTCATTTACCTTGTAAAGAGAATTGAATTTTGTTGGCTGGCTATCGTTATACGAGAATAAGCAGCTTTCTTTCGTGAATACTTAATATAAGGTGGAAATATACGGTGGCGTGCTTCTGAATAACTTCGTATGAGGTATCATTCCGACCGGGTTGATCGTGAATAAATAATTCGCCGAAATGTCACTTGACGAATTTGCGAAATCGTTATCTATCTTCGAACGGTCGTAAGTCACCGCGACGGCGGGCCGACTTCAAATGTAGTTCCCGAACACACATGGCAATCTCTTCGAGAAAGAGGCAGGCAAAAGCTTTTGCACTGGAATGGAACTTGAAAGTTTCTCAGTATTTTCTTGGACAACACGCTTTCTTTTTCTGATCTTTACAGAACGAGATTAACCACGATTACAATGTTTCGAGAAAAAACGAGCACGTTGTGGGCAAAAATGAGAACTCGTGGAGAGGAACACGTACGGCAGGAAATAACTTCGTTATCTTTTACGAGCGTATCTTTCCCGGAAATAGCTCTCAAGCTTTTTTTTCTCCACGATTTTCCTTGCTCGCCGCGATGTACTCCGATCGTGTTTAATTTTTCGCCAACTTTCCTCTGTTCTCCAGGCCAAGCTTGCGGTAGCGTTGTTCTCCTGTAAGTTTGTTAACGAAGACCAAACAGTATCTATAATAACACGACGTGCCGATATCGCGAGGCAACATCGATCCGGATATTTCGCGGAATAATGGGCTCCGCGGGAGAGAGAAGCACGGGTCGCTCGTTTATAACTTCGTTATAACGTATTTACAATCCGCAATTTCGTTATAATACGCCGCATACGGTACAATTTAGTGCGCCGTGAATTAATGGGCGTCGCACAAGTGCGGGCACGTACGTAGCGGGCAACAAGTCGACGTTCCAGGAGTAACCAGGCGGATCGAACTTTTAGCGCTGCTCCAATTTATCTCCGCGACCAAAAAAAATATCGAATACAAAGCTACAAACACATATATATACATATATATGTATACACACACACACACACACACACACGGTTACAGACTAGAAGGAAGCTCGCCCAGAGCTCTTCTGATTTAGTTATCAAGCTTTGACATGGGACAACGGCGGGTAAATCTCCATCCGCATCTTCCATCCGAGATTTAAGACTTCGTCGATATAGAAATCGAAGGGGCTGGCCTTCCCAAAACACGTACACGTGCGGGTTTTCTTCGAGAAAAGGGAAACCTCCAACCCGATTTGCGCCCTGTATTCATTTATCTCGAAAGATAAAGGTAACCGCAGCGATGGTTTACTTTGTTAAGAACACCCGAACTCTCCGTACGACGTGATATCAGAGGATTGGGACGTCATGGAAACCGAGACGGAATTCTGGCGAATTTATACACGATGTACAAAAACGAAAACGATCGCTTCGTTCGTGTTTTGTGGAAGTTTACAACAACTTGCGAATTCTTGATCTTGAATTTCTAACCTTGAGATGTCATCTCTCATCTGTTCTTTTTAACCCTTTTTAACCCTTCACGTTCACGTTCATTTCTCTCGACTGTCTCTGAGCATCCACTTGTTGACAAACTCGTTTTCCGTGCGATACGCACGAGGTTCTTTGTACGTTTATCTCGCGCTGGAAGCTGGCTCGAATGAACTTTGATCAACCTCCGTCTTTGACTTTAATTAAGCGTATTTTACTGCCAGGAGATGTCAGACTGTGACAATTAAAGTCGCTAAACGCGGGAATTAGAAAGCAAGGCTCCTCGCGGAGTTTCTCGTTCTCGTAACGTACGTATTTCAGCCGTACAGAAAACGCAACTCGCAGAGATAAATGTTGCAGTTACGTCACTTCGCGCTGTGTAATTTTTACTGTGTACTCGTATGTGAGTAATTCGTCATTTACCACTTTATTATTTCCGACTCATTGAGGGTCAAGTTTTGAAGTTTTCCTCGTTCTCTGCACTGTTAAACAATGTTGAAGCATGAAATTTAAACCCAATACCTTGAGTTAATAATAGCATTTTGTTATTTTTAACCAACATGTAGGTGTGTCGAAATTTATTATTTTAACACAAAAGAGTATTATTTTATAACTCCATTAATTTAGTTAAATTAATAATATTAGCAATAATAGGAGCAATGACAATCTATAAAAATGGTTAAAAATGACTCAAATTGAGTCTAATTTGACACTACGAATTTAACAGTCTGATGCTAATTGTAGATCTTATTTTTCAAACCGTCGCGTCGCATTTCAAGAATACAAGATTATAACAAGCAAGCACGTAGTCTTTACTTTTTAAAAATTCAGGATCAAAAAGATCATAAGATATTTAAGAAAATATGGATTCCCGAGAAAAGACGGTCGCGCTCTCCGACTCCGCTGATATCTCCAGTTAAGCTTTCTCAGCTTTCTCACTCCTTACTTCTGCCAACTCCACGATCCTCTTACGAATTTATCGGAATGGAACGAAATTGACTCGACCTTGCGCGCGTTTACGATCTGCGTCCCGCGAGATTTCCCTCAAGATGTTCGCGTAAGTACTTCGCTAATCGCCGCAGACCTAAGACCGATTTACCGTCGAAACGCCGACGAAAACTCGTTACACAAAGCTCGCGTATAGTCTCGTGTATGCCTATACGTGTGTGAGGGTGTTTTGCAGCGTAAACGTGCGCGCATACATGACCCTCGCGCGCAGCTGACACGTACATATCGGCGAGTGCTACGAGGCGCAATCGCCGTTGTCGTACATCCCGGACGCGTGCAAGGACCTGTGTCTGTCACGCCCGTGTGTGTGTGTATGTGTGTGTGTGCCCGCGGTGCTTTACACACAGAGCACAGGAGGGATGTATCGCACACGTATGTACACCGACGCGCCGCCAATCACTTTGACCTGTAAATACGTTATCTGCTCCAGCGACTCCCGATACACTTGATTGCACTCGGTCACCTCTACCGACATCGAGTCACTTCACCCAACCGGGTCTTTACTCCTCGAAGGCGAAGCGGGTATCGTCATCGACGTGCACGTCGCCCGTTGTTACGCACGCACGCACACATGCATGCATACACACATACACACACACATATGCCGCGAGAGCGTCGCATCACGTCGCGTCTCGCTCGGAAGGTGGAACGACCGAAACCAATCATCGCCGTTGCGGGAGACACCCGACCAGACGCGATGGATTCAAAATGAAAGCAAAATAAGCCCGCGATTCAGATCTTATTATTAACTGCTCCGCAATTCTTTTCTCATCGCGTTCTTCGGGCGATTGAAATCCAGAGCTTGCACTTTCATCCTCGTACCTCACATTCGAGGCAGACACTCCACAAATTATAAATTATAAATTCGCTCCACTTGAGCGCGACGATACTTAATCGTAGCACGTGTAACGCACGTATTTATGGAGCCCGCTTGTCTTTTTTGGATCTCGCGTTTCAAAGATTGGCTCTTTGAAGCTTACAGATCCATTCTCATCGCTCTGATTGCGAAAAACCTATCGGTGCCTTCCCAAGTTCGCTTACTCTACCTCAGAGACCGTGTGGCCGATATTTTCTGTTACGCGACTGAAGATTGATCGCCGGAGAAAGAGAGCGCGTCAAAGACGGGGCGGCGAAAAAAGCTTTGGAAAGTATCGGTGCGAAACGCGGTCAATCTCGCGATCTCGGAGGTCTGGCTTGCGCCGCCGCGCCGTGGCTGCGCGGCTGACGGCGTGGACGTGCGCTTAGGGCACGTGTGTGTCGAAATGGACAATACAGAAGGCGTATTATCAATCCCTCCCGTTGCGTCACGCGTGATATTAAACGTAATTTCCAAGGATAGCGTGGGCCCCGCTGCTATCCTTGCTCCAGAAATACGCGGCGGTATATGGCAGAAGATATATATATGACGGAATGAAGCCTTAATATCAACAGGCATGTTCGGCGATCGTCTCGAGCAACTTGACTATCGATTATTGATTCATTCAATTCTATTACCGCGTACGAATCGTGGAGACTGTAGACTGTAAGCGCGACCGCTGATGGCCGGTTGAAGGAGACCTCGATTCGAAATTGAGAAAGATGGCGAGGATAAGGTGCGGTATTCGCGAATGTTTGATCACTTCGTTAGCCTGAAGAATTCTCGAGCCGGAGCCTCGAGGTAGAGTGTCCTTATCGGGCGCTGACATTGATACGAGTAAAAAAAGGAAACTCGCGCAACAAACTCTTCTATTTATACTTCCCGTATATACCTTACGCACGGCGTAGTAGTCGTTCCCCTCGAATCTTACACGACGTATGATTCCCCCGAAGAGGGAAGTCCTTCGTGCGCGGGGAGAGCTATGAAGTTGGAAGGGTAAGCACCTTTCTATAAAAGGCACATCGCCACGACGATGATTGCAAACGACCTGACGATATGAGAAAGGGGGAACGCGCGCGGCAATCATTCTGCAATATATAGGGCGTCTTAGAATAACTACTGTCGTCCCGGTCTACCATTTCGAGATGGAGCATGGAGCCTTCCTTAGCGAATGTTGAAACGTTCGGCGAGAGTATTTTGCGCCCGATTCGTTATTTTCAGATTAAGATATAATAATAACGCGACCAATATAGATTTATTTCTGTACTACTCCTCGTATCGTTTTTACAATAAAACATCTTCTATTTAAAATGTTTACAGCATAGGTCAAATATGTGTGTGATCGAGCTTTGTCGCACACGCGAAAAATATTTCTCAATGATATTTTTCTCGTTAAGCATCTTTAAGTTCCTTAACGTTCGCTATACACAAACGGCTAAATATAGAAAATCACTTTCATTTAGGTCTACGTCTCGGTAAGTCCGTCTCACCTCTGAAATGCCCACTGAAGCGGGACGCGTGTACGGAACGATCGCGGTGGTGCCTGCAGGTTTTATCTCGTCTCACAGATTTCATTCCCTATCGCCTGACGCATGCCACGCGCGTATCACGCGAGAGAGTCGCGTTCGTTCGATTATCGGGCCTCGGCGGGCGCGGCGCGGCGTGTGCGCGTATATATCACGTCTCTCTTCGCAGGCATCCCGGCAATCTGCCAGTCCGGTTCGGTTTCCGGTTTCTAGGCTACCAGTTTCCGGCCCCCGCGCCTCCACAGATCGGCCCGCGGCCGCGCGGACTTGTCTGTCGCCAGGGGGGGTCCGGAGACGCGCGTGTGACCCAATTGCTCGCCTCGCGCCGACTAACGTTTCTTCAACGTCTCGTCCCGTGTGCGAGTGAATTTGTATCTCTCGTGTCTTCCGTATCTCGACATTAATTCCGCCGGGAGTTAATCCTGGGATGTATAACGGAAGCTATATGCTGCGACGTATCTAAACGGAAACACCATAAATACGATTTACGACGAACGTTTAAGATACGAGATGGTAAAATAAAATGACAATATCCCTCTTTCCTATAAATTTCATTCACATTCTATAATTTCTTGAAATTTTATTTTCTGGATAATTCTCTTAACTCTACGCTTCAATATTATCGAACTATTCTCGCAATTTTTTTATTCAGGCTCCATACCGTAAATGAATTTTTTTCCTTCATACGTTGCTCATTCGTGCTGGTTTGTGGACATTGGTTCCATCGGATAAACACGGTCAATCAAACAGCTTGTTGCAGTGGTATGTCGACGTCGAACATTCATAGAATTTTTACCGTACAAATAGTTCTGCGTTTGCCATTGAAACACGATTTTATTGCCACAACATGATCGATTGTTTGCGATCAATCGGCCGTGTATTAGTACATGCACGCTAGACTACACAGATTTTCGCCAAATATTGTTATTAATGGAATGGCACGCGCCAGACGGGCAGTTGCCAAGCTTAAAATCCGCGGATCGAAGGAAATGAACAGGAACGCTTGCCAGCTAGTGCATGTTCCTCTGCTGTCTCGGCCAGGTTCGATTTGACCCATTTTTCTGTTTAAAATATAGTAACTCCGTATAAACGTTGCTTTTTATTCTTTCATATTCCATGCTCCGTGAAATTAGTTTCTAAATCTAAACGAATATTTGTATAATGCGAAAAAAATGGAAAAATATTCAATTAAAATTACATCGATTAAAATTATATGTATAAGTGCTTATTTAAATTTAGACCTATACAAGAAACAAACGAAACAGTTGAATAGAAGTTCAGTTAAACAGAAGCGGTTCAGCAACCAAGTTCTATGAAGCGCGAAACTGTCGCCTCATCGTCAGAAGTCTCAAGAAACTTGTGAAAGCCGCGTCAGGCTTCGTAAGTTTCTCTTCTTAAAATATCACCTAAAGCTGTAATACTTTAATGGAGCGGCGAGATGTGATTCTTAATTACCGCGTACTGAAAATGCACTGATAAAAGAAACTTCGCCCGTAAAAAACGATTTGGTGCGCAGATTTTTGTACGTTTTGTAAGTTTTCTGTTAAATAATAAAACAAATCCTTGGATTGCCGGTTTTCACCGTGGAAAAGCTATCGGTATTTTGTCGCATAGTCAGTGTGAAGTGATCAATAGAGTCCGTAAATCTCCCATCCAGCTACGAACTTTTTGCGATAGTTCTCCAGAAAAAAAAAAAATATCGCAGAAAATATCCCGTTGTTTGTACAACATCCTACATAGCTATATCTGCGATAAATAATATCTGCATAAATCGATCGTTGTTCCTTTGTGTGTTTAAAATTATTCATATTAATATCAAGATATCCCCCTCTCCCCCCACGCGCGCATAATAATTTATTTCCATTATACCGTGAGATCGTACGTTACTAATTCCGATTAGCGTAGCTCGCCCCGATTCACAAGTGCAAACAGTGGAGAAACTTATCTTTAACTTCACTTTAATAATCGAATAAATAACTAAAGAATCTCATTTAGGAATTAATGTCCCGTTTCTCACTCGCATGTTTCTCATATACTTAGCGAGCAGTCACGAGGGTTAATCCTGTGTGAAAACGTATCGCATTTGATTAACAGAGAGCAAATTGCGTGCACGTACGTTGCGCAACAGTAGTTAAGCGACATTCACACGGAACGCGGTCGCGAGAGAGAGAGAGAGCAGCCTCAGTTTTATTTCTGTCGTTGACGCGGCGTTACAGTCGTGGTAAATAGTGGCAGGCGCATATACACTCGCAAACCAAACTACGCGATACCGCAAAGACAATGCAGTAGTGCTGAAGCGCGCATTATCATATAGCTGCAGCGATAATCGCGCGGGACTTGCCTTATCGTGCAGTCAGCTAATTATCCGCGTGCGCGCGTTTCTTCTTTTATAATACCTCCGTTGTTTAACTGATATACTCGGATAAATCTAGAATCTAGAACGGGCAGAGTCTCTGCTCTCATTAAAAATAGTGTAAACTCCCCCGAGAGGACAAAGGTGACACGATATCATTGATCTTTCCCAGTCGTAATGTTCCTTTCATTGGCCGCGCGTGTCCATCCCTCGAGCGAAAAGCTAAAATCGAAGGAACTGACCGAACGGTGGTCTTAACCCACTATTACTCGATTATCGGAATCTGATCCGAGAGAATAGAATTTTCATTAATTTCATTAGTTTCGTCCAGAAACAAGTTTAAATATTGCCGTGGAATTTAACTAGATTTCAGTTTTTACTCCATTTATCAATTTACTCTATTTATTAATCGGATCATTCAACATGCCACCGCAAAACGTTCAAGAGTCATATATCGACGTTTTTGCAGCGTGAGAGAGAAAGAGAGGCCGGGGAGGATTCTGCACGGGAAGGACATACGATGCAGATTCCCATCGCTGCATTAGACAGCTAATAGATGGTCCCAATGTGTCAGCTACCGTTTGACCGCGTGTAACATCGCTGTCTGAAACCGATACGAGGTCTACGTCGTGTCTGCCGGTGGACGAACACCGTCGTTAATTACGTTAAACGCGAGTCCCGAATTAACTCTCGATAATTTCGGGATTTGTAAGATTGACGGTGAGATATCAAATGTCTCGATAAATTTCAAACAACGCCAGAATTGGTAATTTCAATTACACGTTCCCCCGTCTCCTACTCCCTCCCTGAACGATCCAATTTACCCGCGTTGCACGTTTACGCGTCAACGTAGATATAGACGTGATTATTATCGTTACAGTGTGGCGTACAGACGCGTGCTCGAACTAATGCGGCCAATTACCTTCGCAATTTAAGTTGATCGCGTTAATTATCGCGGGCACACTTTTATTTTCGACAAATCCCCGACGTGTTTAACGCGTTAGTAAACGAGAGCCAATTAAATCACGCGCTTCGCAACTTGTTCACGGTTACGCTACGTCAAATTGTTCATTTATCACAAGAATATCAGGCCCAGATCTTACGATTTCTTTTTCTCTAATAATTCTTGCTTATAATTGATATTCCTCGAGGCTCTCTCTCTTAGCTAATAAATCCCGAATAATCCTGTATAACGCTATTTCAATTCATAACGCCTCGCGTTTCGAATAATTTTACGCGGAAAGGCAGAATAATGTCGGCAGAATAATATCCCGTAGCCTCTTCTGCGGGAAGAGCCTACACATTGATTTTGTGCCTGAAGAATTCATATGTTAATCGGACGAGTAGGATCACCACGTGCTGCCTACGCGAGACAAATGCAGGAAATCACTCGCCTTCCTAAGGCCGGCTTCGTCGCGTATATATAGGGCACGTATTATGCATCGCCGTAATAATGCGTGATATGAAACCTCGCGCTTAACACCGTAAACGTTTAGCTGAAAGAGAGTCGACAGTTATTTAATAAAACAATTATGTATATTCTATTATATACGCGCCGTGAAATAATACAATTAATTAATTGGTAGCTTTTACTCTGCTTTCACTCCTTGTCTGATTACAAATCTATATGAGAATGCAGGTTTCGTGGCTGTGAAAAAAATGCTTTGCGGTTAAAACGACTGGTGTAACCGGTTTCCATAATGCAAACCGCTGATATACTGTAAGATTATTAGATACAAAATGATGAATGTGTATATTGAATGTTAAGATAAATAGTATTACTCTCGCGTGTGTCATGTTATTTAACATTAACAAGCATGTTTTATCAATTCTTCAATTTACATGTTTAACCCTAGACAGACTCACTTATTTTTCTCATACGTGAATGACTCACTGGGGTGTCACGATACCCCAAACTTGTACCGCGTGTATAATATTTCCAGAATGTTCTTAGAAAACTTTATAATAGATAATTTTCTTTGTTGTTTAATAGGGAAGACGATAGTAGTCATCAATTTGCGATAGTAAAAAAAAAAAACAGTAAAAAAATTTCGAAAAACAAGAAAAAGAACCAAAAAATGGGCTGAAATGACTATTTTTATAAAAAATGCTGTAGTTTTTCATAAAATTCACCGATTTTAAAATTTCCAACAGATTTTGAAAGACGAATAGACAACCTTCAAGGGCATGTAAGCGATTTTTTCGTTTCTTAGAAAAAACATATTTCTTTGAACATCTGAAGTAGAGGAAATGACGAAAAACTGTTGGATGGGAAAAATCGCAAGGGATGGAAAGTAAAACAGATTCTGTCGATTATTATTTATTTGAAAGGTAGTCAAAAGTTATAAAAGTATATGGAAACAGTAAAATTAACTATAAAAACTTTACAAAGTTTTAGTCAGTTACTGTGCAAGAACAGCAAAAATGAAATAATTGACCGAATCTTAAACAATTATATATGAAACAGGGGTAGAATTTTCCGGGGAGTGCTATTAAGTGTATAATTTTTCGTTACCAATTTTCACAAAAAATCTGAAATATACTTTACTGTGGTAAATGTCAAGCGTAAATGACTCACTGGGGTGTCACGATACCCCAAACGATTTTCTTTTTCGGTCACAGCTGCTGCACGGATCTAACGCACTCGCTGAATCACAGAGGTTGATTGCCGGATGATTAAACTGAATTATGGTTAGGGTCTCGTTATGAAAACTAACCTTCCTAAGGCAGGGGCTCAATTTGAATTTCGCGTGGGGTCTCGTAACAGAGACCCCAGAGAAAAATAAGTGAGTCTGTCTAGGGTTAATACAGGATCGTTAAAGGCTTACAATTTACTTTACAATAAACTCTTAATTTATTGCAGATTTTATAATTAAAACCTTTGACAACTTTCTTATTGCTATATTTTAATAGTATAGTAAATTTATTTACTGCTTCTATTTTTATTATCAAAAGGTTACATTAATTTTAGCGGTAAGTGTTATAAATATATGGAAAGAAGTCGTGGAACGAAAGACACCGTGACACCTCATCCCTAGAAAAAAAATTTCCATAATCCGTATCATTGCGTGTCGCGCAATGAGTCATGCTTCGTGAACCTTATGGTGCGTAACCCTCAGAGGGCCTTTATTAAGCTTCCCAGTGAAGCGTCCATGTTGTACATTTCATGGAAATTATGAAACGTCATCCTTCACACGTTCTTTTTAATTTTACCGACGCGCGCACCCCTTTAATTGAATAAACGTTATTACGTTACGAACAACGTTAAAAACCAATATTTATTTAATCGAACGACTCGGAATATTTTCTCGAGTCTTCGGGTGGATTCGCATTTATGGAGGTTTAAACGGAATCGGATGCGACGATCGAGAGACCCGTTTTTTCTTTCCTCGAGGTGCAAAAGCGCAAAACCGAATCACCATCAAGAAGCGCGAAAACTTCACCTCGAAATAGCTCGATATTGGCGCGTAAACACCGATGTTTACGCGTCGCTATTTCGAAGACAGGACGAGACGGGGACGGCAAGTCGGAGGGCGACTATCGAGTTCAAAGTCGAGCAAAGTCTCGTTTTCGCGCAGCCGAGTAACGCTCCTACGTATTCAACAGGCGCGATCGTTTGTAGCGGCGAATTTACGCAGTCACGACTGGCAGTTGCTCGGCTTCGCGTTTATCAATGGAAATGTTTACGGAACGATATATCGTAACGGACAGGGTTCTCAGCTTGCGTAGTTTTTCAGGAGAGAGAGAGAGATTGCAGGTGTCGACGATAAAGCTCCAAACAACACTTTGCCCATTTATTTATTTTTTTTTTAACCAAGATTTTTTTACTTCTCACGTAACCTGCTCACCGGACCGCGTTAATTCCGACGATCCGGAACGTGTCAGCTCGCGTGTAAAATCTCGCCCGACGAAAATCAAATTGTCACAAACGAATGGACGATTACGGTAAATTGAATAGGCTTAACGAGTTTCCAGGAGATTAGCGGAAATGGCGAGCGTCGTAAGAGCGTGAAACACGCGGCGAACGCGGAGAGCCAGGAAGACGCAGCTGGGGACCCCGCTTGCTGATCGAAGGGGGCTTTGCGAGCGAAGGAGAGAAAAAGGGTGCCGAGTATCTTATTAAGAAAAAAAAACTGCAACTCCATTCTATTACAAAGATACAAATTGCGAGACACGGTGACACGATGTATCGATCATTACTATTATTATTCTACTTATTACTTATCTATTTTTGTTGGCAGGATTCTAGACGCTAAAGACACCAAATCGATTGCAAATTGCACCGGTGCATTATAAATCAATCTACATAAACCAAATCTATACTCGTTTGTAACGAAGAAGCAGCGTGCTCGTGTAATATTTTCGCGAACAATGCATTCCAGAATGAAACGGGCGATATTATGAGAGAAAAAAAACTATACTCTATTACGGGAACGAGATCCGTGTAAGTGCGGCATCAATCTTGATAATCGTTCGTAACCATCGATCAAACAACGCGGAGTAAGATTTCTTGATTCAGCTTTCAAGGATGAACGCGGTCCGTTGGCGGGTTTTATCGCTTAAATAAAATGCTTTATCGTTTTTACCACGCGATACGCGACGATATCGTATTCGCTAATTGTGCGCCTGGTCTTCCTCTAGCGTCACGTTGACACATACGCACACACGTGTCGATTGACATATCGGACGATACCGCGCGGAAATTATTATCGACGTACTTTCCTCGCAATTTCGCGCCTTGAGAGCATTCGATTTATCTTTGGGATTTGCAAGGATATTTCGGAACGTTCAAAGTGGCTTATCCCTTAGCGTTCAACGTGCTGTCTAATGCCATTCGGTTCAACAAGTCACAAATAACGCGAAAGTAAAATTGGCGAACGCGCCCGCGAATCGCGAACCAGAGATCTTACGCGGCATTACGACGTTCGATATTCGAATTGAATTCGCGTTTTCTCGCCGTGTACTTTTACATTGCCGTAAAAATACACGGGAAAAATATCGGTCGTGACGCGTGACATTTCAAGACACCCCAAAGTGGAAAATTTTATAAAATTTACATCGTGTTCGATCATCCGCAATTTGCCCGCGCATTTATCCACGCTAGAAAAAAATTATAAACAAAGAATATTCTTCCATCTCTCGACACGTAAATGGAATCTCTCGCGACCAAGTGAGAATACTCGATTAGCATTATGTGTTCGACATTCTTGCCGTCTTTCTTCCCAGAAGCCACTTCCTGCGCGTCGCCGATGACTCACGTGAGTCGACTATGGATTTAAAACACGTTACGGTTTCTTCGGTGATCTTTGTTGAAAAGGCCGTGGAAAAGACCAATCACGAAATTTTCCACGGGTGTAAAAATATACGTAAAGAGAGCGAATCAAGGCCGTCCAGCTTAAAAGCTCCAAAGCTCCGCACGTCAAAAGAGATTTTTAATTTCGCTCCTAAGCTCCCGCGATCCGTGAATACAATTCTGCCTGCAGTTTTAGATTATTTTTTTTGCATGTGAGTGTATTGAGAAATCAAATGTTCCTCGTAATACAGAGCACGTAAAAATATAAATAGGATTTTATCGCGAATTAGGTCATTTCTAAAGTGGGCTAAAATGTTCATTCTATCCTACGTTAAAAAGCTTCAATTTGAATTTTTTACTTAGATTTCGACTTTTATAGATTTTGATTTTAATATTTTAAAAAGTATAGCAGGGGTAGACTAGTTTCTTTAATAAATTAGTACGGATATGAATAAATTAAAAATGATCAGAAACGTTAATTGACCCTCTTTCGAAATCGATTTAAGTGAGTGTCAACATTCTTACCACGTAATGTCTTCTATCTGTCTTTTTCCCGGATCGATAACATTTTAAACATTATACATATCTCATTCTAGTGCGCTGCTTCCCTCGTGTTCGGCACCCTCCCTAGTCTCTTCGATATTAAAACGATTAATCCCTATTCTTTTTTTTTTCTCCCGTCGCCGCATTACGGGCTTAAATTGATGAGATTCGTGTCAACGCTTCAGATTTGAAAGACCCTATAACTTCAGGTTGATATATCGGACGTAGGGATCATCTTCATCGTTCCGTTAAAAAACTTTAATAGACAAATTTTTCAAGTGAGCGAGCTCAACAATTGGCAGATGACAAAGAGGTAACTTCAACTCGGGTTTATCTGGGTTCTTTTTTCCGCCACGGAAAGAAAATATGTCTAAGGCTCCTTGTGTCCACACGATGCTAGAAATCGCTCCGAGATCTCGGACGGGGAAAGAATTGACCAATCACATTTCAACAATTTGGCCAATTGACCAACGCGATTACTTAATTCTTTCTCCGTCCGAGATCTCGGAGCGATTTCTAGCATCGTGGACACACAAGGCTTTACACAAACGGAAAGAGAGACGGGGGGAAAAAAACAAGCGAAGACTGAATTAATCGCACTTAATTTTACCACTCTCTCCGATCGTATTTTCCTGCGTTACTGTACATACACTCACTCTTGTTTCCTCTTTCTCCCCTCGTCAAATCCCCATTAGCGTGCACGGCGTTTATTTTATTTTAAACGTCGAGAAAGAGAGAGAGGGTGCAAGGAACTACGGGCCGAAAAGAACCCGCACACGGCTTTGTCTTCGGCGATCTACCTCCGAGCGAGCGAACGAGCGATTTATTTCTTCGTCGCATTAGTCACGCAGAAGCCCCTGCGTGACATTCCTACGGACGCTCGTTAGTGACCAATTACAGTGCAGCCGCGTTTCCACGTATATCCACGTGCGAAAACGGCAGGACCGGAAACGGGGGACGGGGGAGAGACGGAGAAACGTGAGGATCGGTCTAAACCGCTCGGCGTTGGATTCCACCTGAACCGTTTCTTTCCGGACCTCGTGAAAAACCCCCGTCATCGTCGGCGTACAATACATCATCGGCGAGCGCGGCTCGGCTCGGGCGGGCCGTGACCGTAAGAGGAAACGCTAGTTGCCCGGTGTGGAGAACGAGGCGAGCGAGCGAGCGAGCCGGGCGATCCTCGTTCGCGCGCGCACGCACGCGTCCTCTCGCTCGCTCGGGGAAAATATCACGCGGCGAGATAACACGAGAGGAAGAGAAACAACGCCCGGGGTTTCCTCGCGGGGTTCTTCCCGGAGGCGGCGGCTCGTCCGGAGACGAGGCGCGGAGGGAGCGAGGGAAAACGACGACGGCCACGCCGGTGTCGCAGACGCGCGCGAAGGCGATTCCCCCCGCGGATCGTCGTCGCGCTGCCGATCCCGTCGGTTCCCGGCGTTTTCCCCCGGCGCTCGCGAGAAAGAAGGGGAACGGGGAATCCGAATCGCGGGCGAAATTACGCGGCCGATCGTACGAGGCGACCGGGGACGATTCCCCGTCGCGAAGGCGCGCGCGGGCGGCCGCCGACGCCGCCGTCGTCGAGCGATTTCCGGTCGGTTCGGCATGCCACGCCAACGGCGCGATCGTGACGGCGCCTTCGGCGGACGCGGGGGAGAAGAGGAGGAGGACGAAGCGGGACGGGACGGAGCGGGGGAGGAGAGGGAGGATTCTTTTTTTAGAAGCCGCGCGCTTCCCGGTCTCGTGCCGGAATAAAATCCTTACCTCTCGTGCCTCCTGAATGCCCCACGCTCCTCGCTCGCGGGACACGGTTATCTCCCAGGGTTTCACTCGATAAATTCTCTCCGTCGTACTCGTTCCCTCGCCGTCTCTCTTGTCTCCTTCCTTCTGGTCGGTCTCTGTCGCTCGCGCAAGTCGGCTTCGGCGGCTCTCTCAGGCGCGCATACACGTACACACGCACGCAAGAGGCAAGCCTGTACGCTTTCTCTATCTCTCTCTTTCTCTTTCTTTCCCCTTCACGTCCCTCGTCGCCACGACTGAGAGATCCTCGCCCCTCGGCGATTAATAAGCGCTACCTGGCCCGCCCGTGCTCTCTCTCTCACTCTCTCTCTCTTGTCTCTTCTTTTTACTCGGCTCGGCTTTTCCGTCTCTGCACTGTCACGAGTCCATGGGGAGAGCCGAGTACACAACGAAGTCGCTGTGCGTCGACGACCGTTCTCGCCGTCGGACGGTTCTCGCCGACTCAACTAGCCCGACTGACTGACTTCACCCTGGTCGACGAGAGAGAGAGAGAGGTCGGAATTCGCGTCGCACGTTACTCACGCGCGCCAACCGGGTTCTCCGGCCGAGTTCTCTCGTCTCGTCGCCGAGGTTTGTGGCTCGCACACGCAGCACACGCCTGATATATCGGCACCGTGCGTACCGATCGATCCGCAGCCGCAGGCACACGCGACTCGCTCGCGGTTCACGAGGGCAACGCGAACCTCGAAGAAGGCGACGACGACGCTGATTACGCAGACGGACGCGCCTCTCTCACTCTTTCTCTCTCTTTCTCTCCTGTCGCCGCCTGCCTTTCCTATACCCCCGCCGCCTAGATTTTCACACTCTCGCGAGAAGACAACTGAAGACAACGCGACACCACTGCGCGATTCTACCGTTATCTAGGGCGATGCCTCTCCGCCGTTCGCCGCCGCGCCGCCGCCGTGCCCTCTAGGATGCGAACACGCACCGCCGCCATTGCCGTCGGCGCAGCCGACCGGGCGACTCCGCCGCCGTTCTGCCTTACCGACGGAGTCTAGGGAAAATCGCTAGGCGCGGTCATCAGCGCGAAGTGCGCGCAGCGTATCGTCGACGGTCGTTTCATTTGAAATGGTAGCAACAATATGGCGCGCGCAATCGAACACGTTTATTTCCTTTCTTATCCCTCTCGTCTGTAATTTACATTATGCCCCCCCCCCTCTCTCCTCTCTCTCTTGTACGCGCACGCCGATAAAATTTACATGCAAATTAACTTTAATCTCGATTTCGATTTAACTTATTTTTTACTCTTTTTTAGTTTTAAAAATTAAAATTAAATTTATTTACATTTACTACTCCGCGTAAACGATTGTTAGAAATGAACATCAAATCATGTAATTAGTCCATTAACTGTCTAACTGAAAGGTTACTAATTATTCGTGGACACACGGAGCTACGCGTCGTCGCCGTCCTCCCCGGACGAGGAAAACTCTAGGGGAAGGTAAATAAAGCGAGTGAACCTAGCGTTACCTTCCACGCTCGGAATGTTCTATTCTAAATCGGAACATCGAGAATGTTTTGGACCTTGAACGAAACTGAACGAAACTGTTTTTTTTAGAGTTCGCGCATGACTTAGCCTCTTACTATCGCGCGCCTCCTCACATTCCGACGTGCATAATCGTACTCCGTACGTGCTGCGACCACGAGAGAATGGGAACCAACGAGAATTGGCCCAGCCGCAAGCTGAAGTGCGCGAGTCAGGCGGAAATATTGCGATCACATCAACGGGATGACGATTTCGTTAAATATCTGCGGGAGAAACTCTCCGAGATATCGCAGAATTTCGGAGTGCACGGAACGTTAATTCAACACATTCGGTCTGACATTCCGCTCAAGCTGTTATACTTTGTTTTCACGTCGGGCATGGGCAATCAGACGTTGGGCGAGGAGTACACCGGTATAGTGCAGGCCAATCTAGAGCAGCGTAGAGTTCCAACGTTAACTGTACGTTCAGCCCGAGAGATCCATCACAGCAAGCTCTCCGATAACTCAATTAAATTCTGGCTTCTGTTTCTCCTTATTAGGTGAGGGTATTGGCCGCAGTTTTAGAATGCCTCGGTGAGAGAACGTTGCTCAAATTACTGGAACGGTTACAAGCGCGCGTGAATCATCCAAACAGCGAGCTGACTCCAGCGGCAATAACGTTTTTGAACACCTTGTTGTCAAGGTTGCGGACAATGATACCCATAATTGTATTGTTCCACAAAGGGTTATTTTACATTTGTGGCAGATACTACAGCTTAGGTAGGAGAATTGCCGGATTAGATTATACAAAGGTAAATTTGAAGTTCTGTGGACAGATATTGATAATATTGTAATCCCATTGTTATACTTACGTAATGATTTGAAGGTATATGGTCCTCGACCAGTAGACACTGTTAGCTGGGGATTAAGATTATTGGGAGTTGCTACTCTAATTCAGTGTCTGTTGAGAATTTGGCAGAGCGGCACATTGCAAGACACTACCGCTGTAAATAATGCTAAATGCATCAGTCACAATTGTCAATTGTGTCTCGAAGCAACGGCAACGACTGCGACGCTATGCGGTCATCTGTTTTGCTGGAGCTGTCTTAGTGAGTGGTTGCGCGTTAAACCGCAATGTCCATTTTGTAGAGAATATGTTCCACCGTCGAGAATTGTCCACGTAATGAATCTGTAATTTTCTGTGATAATAGATTATATTTCTTCCATATATACATTATACATAATGTAAAAACTGTATATATTTATTTACATATATGTTATATAATTACAAATAATTAATATATTTTTAAACAAATGTCTTCATCTTTAAAATAAAAAGAATCTATTCAGTAATTTTACCTTTTTTTCTTTTTGAAAAATTTATTGTCTTAAAATACGAGATTATGTGGAATTTATGAAGAGATTGATAATCAATTGGCAAGAATTAATATTAATTTCATATAGAAAGAGATGTGAAAGTGATAATAACATATTTGCCTGTGTAGACATACAAAAATATCAAGTTTTATTCAATTATTTCTGCACATATCGTGCTACATCTTGTATAACAGTCCAATTTTGAGACAAACAATAATGTACAATCGTCTCATTTTTATTTTATAAATTCAGTTTATAAAATTATTAATTGGACAAAAGTATTATATTAACAATATAATCGACTTTTAATATTCTAAGATCCTTTGTTCTATATTTTTCCGTTATAAGCTAAATTTCTTTTAAATTACAATTTTCTTGCTTTCTTATTTACATCTGATCATGGATTAGATAAAACAAGTTAAAAACAAGGCATGCCAATCTTTTTATATACGCAAGAAAATTCTGCATATCGGAGAAAATAAGAAATAATTAGAACAGAAGCAATGTCCTAATGATCTTAGAATAAAAAAAATCGACTATAAATTCATGCTCTTGGAAAGTCACTCAATAACATTCGTCACTAGGATGTGCGTTGAATGGAAGTCATCCCAACAATATTTCCAAAATATTGGCTGATTCCACCTGATTCGTCCTTCAATCGAAATCCATGAGGTCCATAAGCCTTATAAAATATATTTCGAAGACAATGCAACCGTTCTCTACGTCTGGAATCAAATTTTTAATATAAGTTGCAAATTATGTAAAAGAAACAAATGCGATTCAACTGAGAAATTTGCACTAAAGACTCACTGGGATACACAAGTCTCATCGTCATTTAGGTTCGCGCTACGTTCTTGCGACGTACGCCATGTTCTACGGCAAGTAGCACATGATGGCTTGCAATCTGAATCGGGCGCTGATACGTTGTCTAGATGTAGGGCATTAGCAGTCGTGGAACCACATAAGCTACCAGTCCCTGTTACCAATTGCCACGAATCTCCTGAAGACGTCGAATCGTTTCGTTGTCGAACATGCGAATTGCGTGGTATGGGAACACCAATCGGAGATGTACGATTTGCAGGCAACGGTGAACGCGGTTCTTGTGCAGCACCACCATCTTTATTTGGAGATGTGTTAAGTGTCCCGTGTGCAACATTTCTATAACATATAATATATAAAGATATGTTAGAAACCTGATTGAAATATATAACAGGTGACGTTAATATAAAAATAAAAAACTCCTGAAAATAAATAATTAAAATAATCATACACATTGTTTCGTGAGTCCTCTTGATTGTCCACCAATGAGTCAGGAAGAAACACAGCTGGCGATGAATCACCATCTACGCTATTTTGTTCAATAGAACTTGACGAGCTGTTCTTAGGACTGAAACTAGAGTTTGTAATGATTTCGAAAGAATCGCTGTCAATCACAAAAGTGTCCGATTCACTATGCTTCGACGTTCTCTCGTAACGTTTGTGTATGCTGAAGTGTTCGTTTTCAATGTACTTTAAGAAATCAAAACAGAAAAACAGTATCTCCTCTCCTTTGTTGAGTCGATCTGCTAAATCGTGTCCAAAAAGCATCCAGTCATAGGCGATGGTATAATACAGTAGTTGATACGAATCCAATGTCGTATGAATGACCCCATCGGCCCACAGACTAATTCTCAGTAATGAAATAAATAGCGGCGTGCGGTCCCAACCTACAAATAACACATTATTAATTTCATTATAAAATATTTATTTTGGAGATTTTAATAGAACGATATGTCCATACCTGAGATACAGTGAATCAGTAATCCGTTATTACTATCACTCAGATATCTCAGTATTAATCTTAAATAGTTCTGCGTTAATTTGACTAGATTCCATTCCGTATACTGATCCCAGTTGACTCGTAATTGACTGGAGATTGGGTCTTCAGGTACACATATTGGCGCGTCTATGTAGTTCTGGCGCCAGTTGAAAACCAGATCCTTCGATCGGTAATCTTGGTCTCTAAATTCCTTGAAGAATTCACATCCAGGATATGGCAGTGAAATGAGTTTAAAGTTGCTGTACCGCCTCTCTTGGTCTACCTTCTCCGACGAAGTTACGCTGAGTACCGAACAAAAGAGCTCTGTTTAAGGGCCTCTAAAAGTGGATTCATAGAATAAAACAGACCGCTCATACTAAGGACTATTATTATGGAACTTTACTGTTTTTAAAGATGAACGTCTTCTTATTGGAATAGTTATTCTCTATGTATGCAGTTTTCTTCTGGAAAAGCTGTACATGCTTCATACTAAACATTATTATTACTATGATTTTCACTCATCGTTCACAATGATTTAATGAAATAAATAGTTTTATAGAGCCATCTTGTTTTTCTTCTATTCTTCTTACACATAAACAACTTTTTATATTTCTTTTAATAATTATACTACTAACAAGTCGGTTACCTTCTTTTTAAGGGAACATTCAGAAACAACGTCACCCATAGAAATATATGCAAATGCAATTACTAGTTTAGGTGGTAGATCCCACCATGCTCCCGACAATGATTCCGAATTCTGGTGCTCCTGGGAATTTTGCAGCAAATCTGACTAGCTTTAAATGATCCTGAGGCATGCCTAAATCATTCCCCAAAGTCTCCTTTCAATCGCGAGGGTAGAAGGTAACCGGCTTACTTGTAAGTTCTTGCTATTACTAAATTTTAACAGACAGTAAAGCCTAGTTCTCAACAAGTATTTGCTTCATGACACGTACAAATACAAGAGACTTAGTATCATCCTTACGTCATTCCATATTTAACTTTCTTCTTCTCCACCATGAAGTCTACGATGGTTCCTACATTAAGAGTCTTGAGAAGTTCTATATCGTGATATCTAACTTTATTTTTCAAGTCAGTGAGCTTCGATTCTTCCTCGGGTAGGCTTTCCTCCACCTTTGTGTCTGGCTGCGCTGAACTGGCGCTGCTGCTGGCTACACTAGATAGCAAGAAATCTAATCCGGCTCTACCGAACATTTCCGGGCCGCTGGATAACGTTGAGGATCTGCATACGTGCCTACCCTTGTAAAATATCACTGGCACCGGAAATCTTGAACGACATCTGGCAAATCTTGATTGTGTCATCAGTTTGACGAGCTTGCTTCTTAACAATATGCTCTCGTACGTATTTTCCATCACGCATGGAACCGGCGCTGCCGCTAGCGCGTCGAAGTTTTTCGAATTTCGAAACTTGTCATGTTCTAATATTATAAGGTAACTGGGATAATGCGCGCAAAGTTCACCTCCGCTGTTGTCTATTGTAGAATATTCGTAATCAAAGGCCGCAAGCAGCACACATCTCTGCATGATTTCCTGATTCTGCAAAAAGATATGGGGTCCATTAATTTCACTAAGAGTCCAATACGGATGTGCTTAATCGTATAAAATATATTAATGGGACAACTACTGTAACATCCGCATCCTTGGTCCTGTACGTGTTCTTAGCGAAGTGCGTGATGAGATTTCGTAGACTATCTATACCAATCTCAGTCATGATTCGCTGTGGCGTGAACTAGACGTGTTTTCTCACTTGCAGTAGAAAATTGTGATATCTTTCCAAGGAGGCACTAGATTCTTATTACGATATAAATTCACGGGATCAGTAGTTGCTAGTATCTTGCCATTATTTTGCATGACAAAGACACGGCACAAGCACTGAATTTAAGGTATGTACGCGCGGCCTACGTGGCATTGCAAATCAATATTTATCAAATTCTTTTCGTCACAATCCATCTTCAAACGTCGACAACAGGATCTTCCATGAATGTACAACGGTATAACATGTTAATTCTGTAGATAATAAATTTTACCTGTGTTACGTGCTGACTTATAAAATATATTTCATTTTACTCGAGACATTCTGTCGCACTTATATCTACGATTTCATATCTATTGCTGTCTACAGTTTGTATCTACAGTGTTATCGAAACATCGGGCGAAACTTCAGAGAACGAAAACAATACAAAAACTTTCAAAACACTCCACGTCGAAGGAAACATGCGCGTGATTTATGCCACATATTTGCTAAAACGCGACGGCAAATGCGTGAAAAATTGGAGGGTGAGAAAAGAAATGTATATTATAATTTTTTTTTTTAATAAAAATGAATATATTTTTGCGAATCTTGTACTCCTCGAAGGCTCAATCGCGAGAGGTCAAGAGCCGCGCGCGCGATTGATTCCTCGTCGCGATCATGATTCTTTTCCTACGAGCACTGCGAAAGCGTGTATAACCTATATCAACACCGCCGCGTGTGCCATCGGTGTCGCTGAGAAAACATGCGGCGTTTAAATCCCCGCCACGTAGGGAACGGAGACGTTACGACGACGTGTCGTAAGGGCTATTGTACGGTCCGCGTGTTTCCGCAACAATGGGCGATGCATTTCCGGAATTCCGATAACTCGGGGAAAATCTGCGACGCGAGTGCACGAGGGTCCGCGAGCATCTTCGAATCGGGAATGATCGCGGCTTCGGCTTCAGCTGAGAAATACCCGTGAATACTCGCATGCTCCTCCCCCGCGGCTCTCGAGAGACGAAGGGCGTCGCTCCTCGCGCGCACGTTCCGGCACGTTTGAACCGCTCGAACGGTTTTGGAACTGTCAATCGGGACGAGTCACGAGTCGTCCGAACGCGATTATCACGCGGTCCGCGGTCGTCCTATCGCGGTCACGTTCCCGTACTTTTAAGGTTATCCGCGAGACCACGGCGCGGCGGCCCTCTTCGACGGCGGAGGGGGATCGATTACAGCGCCGCCTGCCGTCACGAGCGAATTGAAATCTGTCACGTGACGATTACTCACGCATATTCGAATTTATGCGCGTGTCTATATATAAAAGCATTTATATATCTTTTAAAGAAGAAAAGTTTATAAATGGGTAGAAATGTACGCATGTTACTTTAAGATTATCCACGTTTCTATACGTTATGTCTAATAAATTGAAAAATTAGAGGAGAGCATTGTCCGATTCATATCAATGTTTTATTTCCGCAAAGTTGGAATTTTTTTTTTAAAGCAAGGCATTTACGTGTAAAATATTTAATAATCTATATTTGCATTATGCAGTGTAAACTATGTACAACGTATCATCTATGATTTATGTAAATAATGAATAATCTTTAAAGATTATTATCGAAGATTTATATTTTGTCAGAAATATTGAAAATTTGAGTAATGCATTTTTTATTTTGTTTGCAACTTTATTTTTAGAGCCATTATTTAGGTTGAGCATAATTTTTCAAATGTCAGAAAAAATTAACAATGGTTTTAAAGATTTTGATTATACCTGTGAAAAAAGTAAATATACATTATGCACATTGTGTCGCAATTGTAAGCTAAACAATATACTGCTTTTTATCTTTTAAAAGCTGTTAAAGACCAGCGTAATTAATATTTCTATATTAACATCATACATCTTCTATGGCATTGTATAATTAAGAAATAAATTAAAATTGAAATACATCTCACCTAATCTATATATAATCTAGTTTAAACCTACTCTTTATTTTTGTACGATTATTTTTCGCCAAAATACAGTTTAAAGAAATCACGTAATCATTCTTTATAATAATTTACATTGGTCATATTGTCTACATGAAACCTTTTTCGTGCAGACAATACGTAATCTTGAAATTTGAAATTTCCCGCAAAACGAAAATACACTTGTCTGACCGGCGCCGGCTACGAGCCACGGGCGGGAACGGCGCGATGGCGCCAGGCGCGTCGCCGGCGGCGACGCGCGCACGCGCGGTCGCGCCCGACACGGCGGACCGGCGGAATCGAACCGCGGCGCGGTCCGATACTCCGAGCGCGAGGAACGCGACCGCGGCTCCGCTCGGCAATATGGCGAGTGTGCGATGAGGGGTTGTCGCGTCGTGCGTGCCTCGCCTCGTCTCTCGCGCGCCTGCAGTGACGTTCGTTGATCGTGTGTCGTTCAACCGTGAGATATGCCGACGCCGACGGTGACGCGGATTCGCGGCCGCCCGTCTTGAATCGGCGCGCGCGCCTCTCGCGTGATCGTGTCAACGCCGACGGCGACGAGGGCGACGGCGGCGGCGTCGACGACGACGACGACGTCGGTCCGTCGTACGTCTCCCCGAAGACGTGGGGGTGAAACAACGTTCGCGCGACGTTCTCGCACGCGCGCGCGAGAGAGGAAGAGCGCGAGGATCGGAGGTAAACAAACGGCATGAGCGCGGTGCTCGGCGGCAGCGTCGGCGAGTCGGCCGCGCCGGCGGGCGCCCTCCTGGACCCGGACGTCGAGGGCATCCTCGAGGAGAAGAACCAGCTCATCAGCCGGCAGTACGCCGAGATCGAGAGGCTGCAACGCGAGCTCGCCGAGGTCTCCGGCGAGCGGGACGCCCTGCTCTGCGAGGTGTCGAAATTCAAGTTCGAGCGCGAGATGACCGACCTCAAGCGGCTGCACGATGACAGGTAGGCGCTCCGAATACTCCGATACTCATTCCCCTCGCTCGTGCCTTCTTGACCGCTCGTCCTCCCACTCGTGGCCTCCCAATCTGAGAGAAGGTAGAAACAAGGAATCGCACTCCGCGTACGCTTGTTTTTTTTTCTCTTTACTCCGCGATTCCGTCCAGTTTTCCTTCCCTCCGCGAGGGAGTTGAATCGCCTTTCAATTTGAGCGCGGAATGTGTGACGCGAACGCGGCCTGCATGCGAGGGCCGGGCCTGGTCGCGATACTCGCGATATAGAAATTCAGTTTTACCGGCGTGAAAGTGCTCTCCTTCTCTCTGTCTCTCTCGTAAGTTTGCTTTTTTATTCTTAATAAACGCGATCTTGGGCGCGTTTCCCCATGCCTTTTGTACCTGAACCGCGCGAAACGGCGCGCGGTTTTAAGGCGGGACGAAGCGACGGAGATGAAAAGGTATATCCGAGATGCGAGGAACTCTCGCGAGAGAGAGAGAGAGAGAGAGTTCTGTCCATCTCAGTCGCATTCTTCTATATACTTTTCGCGCTTAAAGCGAGACGAGGGTGCAGCGGGGTAGCTGAATGCCACACGGAAACCCACATTTTTTCCCCCCTCTTTCGAATGAAATAATGAAAGGTACGAAAAGAAATTGTATAGCGCGGACAGCGTGGTAGCTTCTTAACGTATAACGTTCTCGTTTATTCGCGCTTCTGCGACGGGAACGAGGCGAACCGGGAAAACGCGGAAACCGAAAAAGGGCGTATCCGCCTTTTTCCCGCGCATTTAGGGCGCGTTGTTCTTTTTTTTTTCATCCCTCGACCTTCCCGGTCAGGGTTTTCCCGATCGTCGTTTATTTCCCGGTTTTCTCCCCGTGTAGAAAATCCAGCGCGAATCGAACCGAGGGGGTGGCGGCAGTTCGCCCTCCCTCGCGCGCGTCGCCTTGTCCCTCCCCCCTTTCCTCCCCCTCTAGAAAAAGCCATCAGATGTCAATCATCGCGGAATTGATATTGCACCGGCGGCGAGCGTGCCGATCGCGGGGGCGGGCGTCCTCGCGCAAATTTTCCCGTCGCGTCTGATGAGTATCGCGAAATACAGGGGGACGGGGGG